>NC_048228.1:6599900-6620552 GCF_002007445.2 Ailuropoda melanoleuca
GGGCGGCCCGCGGTCCCACCTGCGGGGGCGAGACAGGGCGGGGGTCCCGGCAGCCGCCACCGCCGTCGCGCCTGGGGTTGAGCCTCGGCTGCTGCAGACCCGGGGAAGGGACCCCGGGCGCGCGGCGGCCCCCACCGGCTTCCAGGTGCCCGGGCGCTCCCGGCCCCCGTTCCCGAGACCGTCCCAGAGGCCGAGGCAGGGGCGCTGACCTGCCCCTCCCACACGGGGGCAGCGCGACCCCGCTCCGCGAAGTTACTTTCGCTTTTCCCGCCAGTCGGGACCCGGATCTGCAGCGCGGCCCTACTGGCCCCCTCGGGAGTCCCCCGCCCTGCCCGCCGCGCCTCCCCCGGGGAGCCCGCCGGGCCGGCACGCCGGGCGGCGCCTCCCTGTCCGCCGTCCCGGAGCTGCCGCAGCTTCTCCCGGCAACCAGTGGGGAGCCGAGTGTTGTGTCAGCCGATCGATTAAAACAGAAAAACCACAGTAGTGTGGGTCGGTGGCACCGAGGGATGGCTCGGCCCGACGCCGGGATGTGTGGGGACTTCGTGATTGTCCTGTTCAAGTTCAAGGCAAAGGCTCCTGGAATCCTAACTGGCCCCTGGCGAGGTGGCTTGCCCTGATGGGAGACTGCAAGTGTGTGTGAGTGAGTGTGCGTCTGTGTGTGAGAGGTCTGGTGACCGTGCGTTTGTGTGTCTCTGAGCCTGCCTGTGTGGGTGTGTCTAAGCGAGCCAAGGTGGTATGTCTGAGTGTGTGCCTGTGTGAGATTAAGTGCAGAGTGTGTTTCTGAGTCTTTGTGTAGCTCTGAGTGTTTCTGTGTGTCTGTGGGCCTCAGTGAGTGTGTGTCTGGGGTGAGTGTGTGTGTGTGTGTGTGAGTGTGTGTGGGTGAGTTAGTGTGTGTCTCTGAATGTGTGCCTGGGGTGTGTGTGTGAGTGTGTCTGGGGTGAGTATGCGTCTCTGGGAGTGTGTGTGTGTGTGTGTGTGCGCGCGCGCGCCATCTATGGTAACCTGGCAGTGGGGGTGCTGGTGCCCAAGAACTGCTTAACTTGACTTCCCTTGCTCGGTTCTTTCTCCAAAGTGGGCCGTGCAGACCGATTGCCCTGCCAGTGCCAGCTGGGAACACAGCCTCCTTCTCCTTCCCTCTCTTTTTCTCTGAAAATGAACCGGACGGTTTGGGGGTGAGTTGGCAGGGGCTGCTTCCTGAGTGAGTAATATTTAATTAAACACTCCAGCCGGTAGCATCAGAAACTGGTCATGAGCTGACTTTTAACAGGTGGTGATGGTAAAAACACCGTCCCTGGTGACTACAGTTTGGTGTCCTTGGCAGAATTTTCTCCTGGGACAGGACAGCTGGGGAGGGGGCCCAGAACTTCATCCCTGGTTGCTGGGTGTGAGTACAGCAAACATCCCTTCTCTCCCATGTTCCTTTCTGATACTCCCCCCGGGTGGTGGAAGGTGCTAGATTTGGCGTGAGGGGCATAGACAGGCTTGTCTCTGCTGAGGTATCATGGAGCTAGGAAAGCCCTATCTTACTCACAGGGCATCTGTGTAGGCCAACCTTTCCCTTCCCGGCAGAGGCCGGGAGAGTGTGGCTGACTTGCACACAACGGGGAGCCAGGGCTGTGGACCGTCTCCAGAGCCCTGGCTGTTGCCCTGAGTTACTGCCTCTGGTGCTGAGGTCATGGGCAGGCACCTCATGTCTCCCCAGCTGTAAGGTGATGGACTGGATTAGATCATTTTAAGCACTTCTTGTTCTCTTATTACTTTTTCTCCTGCAGAGAGTGCTTTACCCAGGAGAGGGAGAGAGAGTTTGCCAGTGGAGAGGTGTGGAGAGGCCCAAAGCAATAACTTTACAAATCCTTTTCTTTCTCAGCCTGGCTACCTCCAGGGAAGCAGAAAGACTCAAAGCAGTGGTGCCCAGACCACAGTGGTCCTGACAGTCACCAGCCGAGGGGGGGCAGACCCGGCTTCAGGGAGGTTGGGGCTATGGGGAGATCATGAGTTCTGGGGGTTGTGCGCCTCTTAGGAAGGAGCGGTCCCGCCAGGGGCCCTGGGTGATGTCACTTTGTTGCTGGGTGAGGCTGCATTCCTTGGGCTGTTCTAGCAAGGCCCAAATCACCCTTCCGGGGGCTCCTGGGGCTGCCTCCTGAAATGCTGTGAGCCCCTGGGCCATCAGCGAACAGGCCGGGGGGCTAGCTGGTGGAGGCCCTCGCTGGCCCTGCTCACTAGGGACAACAGAGACTGTGCTCCCCTGGCTGGGCCTGGTCCCCTTCTTGGACCTTTCCACTCCTCGGGTGAGCAGAAACTTGCCTACTGCTGCGTTTTCACATTAGCAAAACCTCCGATTCTATGGTGTTGGGGGTTTTGTCCAGGAATTTCACAGCAGCTCTTTCCAAGAAATAGGCTGTGGCTCGTGGGCATAATCAGTTTATATTTTGGTGCCTGACGAGTTTGAGAACGAGGATCTTTAGCAGACAAAAGCACAGGGCAGGTGTAGCTGTGCTCTGTCTGCCTAGGGATGCGCACGCCTGTCCCTCCCCCACGAGCCTGACTGATGAAATCCAGACTTCGTTTTGGACTTCCCACCTAGCGCTTTCCCTTTTCCCAGGTAGCTGATCGAGTGAGTCCCTCCTACTCTGAGAGTAAAAGGCCAGCTCATAGCCAGGTGTCAGGCCTGTTCTGCTCCATGCTTCCCAGGAGTGACGTTGTTGGATGACGATGATGGTGGTGGTGGTAGGAAATGGTTTTAGAGCCCGTACCAGTGCCAGGCTTGGATCTGAGTCCTTGACACATTAACCCTTGTACTTCTCCTAAGAACACAGGGCAGCTAGCAGTTTCTCCTTCCATCCTCCTCCTCCTGGGGTTGGAACGGTGGCCACATGGCTTGGCCAGAGTCCTGCTGCTACCGGGGGGCGGAGCAAAACTCTGACCCTAATTTTGGTGCTTAAGCTCTCTCAATCAGTACAGTACGCCCCCTCTTTCCCCTGACCTTTTCTTCAAGAAGTACGTACTAATTTTTTTAATGAAAAATGTTTATTATTATGGAAAATTGCAAATGTATACCAGAGCTGGGAGAAGGGTATAAGGTTCCCCCACCAGCTTTAAGTGTCAACACATACACACACAGCCACGCTCACACGCACCCACACACGTGTCCACACACACGTGCACACACTCATGCTGGACTCTTCTGAAGTAAATCTCAGACGTGGTATCAGGTCATCTGTACGTACTTGCTAAGCATTTAAGTGGAATCTCAAGTCTCAAAGACGTAGACTGACTCCACGGGGGGCGGGTTGGGATAAGCGCACTCTGCCTGACTTGGACTTGACGGTCGCTCCTGGCTGTGGCAAGGGGAGGACGGCTCATTGGCAGATCTCTCTTGCTGCTGCCGCCACCACGCCCCCCCCCCCAGAGTCTTCGGGAAGCTTCTTGCTTGTTTTGTGTTCTAAAAGCCCTGTTCATTGCTCAACATTACAAATAAGTGAGTCCACTGGTCATGAGACAGACCACATCAAGAACAGACCCAGGCTCCCCGTGGGCCTCCCTCGGAGATGGGGGGGACGACCTGAAAGGCGCAGCCCTGCTTTGCCCCCCATCGAGGCTGGGCCTTGAGTGGCATGGGCATTCGAGATAGGGCCTGGGCGGCCGGGGATGTGGAAGTGGTTTGTTAACAAGCGTGGACCCCGACGCAAGGTTAAACCCAAGCTTAACCGTCTTTATTGAAGTCCCAACGGTGCAGGTAATGGATGGAGGAATGTGGGGGCGCCTGCCACCCTCGGGGTGCCTCTGGGAAAATGAGGGAGGCGGTGGGTGATTTGGGCCCAAGAGTCCGGGCATGTGGGATGTAAATGCCATGGGGGGAGGGATCCGGGATCTACCTGGTGACAAGGTCTTGACAGCTGCCCCAGCTGTGAACGGCGCTTGCCGGACAGGCTGCTCGTGGCTCCACGGCTGCTGGCTCTGCTGTCGGGCCCGTGATTCTTAAAAACGTTGCGTGCGTCCTGCTGCGTCTCTTTCCCGCTGGTTGGGACGGAGGCTGGCGGTGTTTTCAAGGCGGAATTGGGACACAGGGTGTGCACAAGGGTGAAGAACTGTAAATGTCTCGAGCCTTCTGGCCAGTTTGGGGGTCAGAGTGGATGGTGACCCTAGGGAGGGGGCTGGGGGCCAGGCGCCTGGAGGTGCCTGGAGCCTCTCCCAGGTAGAAATGGTCTATGGTTGTGTCCAGATGGCAGCTAGGCCTGGGGCGCTAGAGAGAAGCCTGGGCTGGAGACAGAAACTGTGGACCCTTCTTTCCAAGGGGGTTCTCAGAAGAGCATCTGGCATGAGACAAGGCATGCCCGGGAATAGAGCCCTGGTTCTGGCATTTTCATCTAGAATCGGGGGAGAGACTCTTGTACCTCAGGGCCCAGTTGCTCCTGCATGTTCCGGAAGGTCCGCCTCTGACAGCAGGGGTGTGTGTGGGGTCCCCACAGTGGGTGCCAGGCTGCCCCAGAGCCACATGGGAAGGCCTCTCTCGGTTTAGGGGTTTCAGACCTACCTCTCATTTTATTGTAAAATGCATGTGACATCACATTTCCCATCGTAGCCATCGCTAAGTGTGCCGCAGTGAGAAGCACGTTCACGCTGGGGTGCGGCCGCCACGTCCATCTCCCGGACTCTTTCCAGCCTGCAAAACTCACACTCTGTCTCCATTAGACGCTAACTCCCCATTCTCCTCCCCCAGCCCCTGGCACCCTCCGTTCCGCTTCTGTCTCTATGGGCTTGACTCCCATAGGTGCCTAGATGCGTGGGGTCCTACGCATTGTCCTTCTGTGACTGGCTCACCTCACCCTGCAGGACGTCCTTAGGTTCGTGCATGTTGTAGACTGTGTCCGAATCCCCTTCCTTTTTAAAGCTGAATCCTAGTGCGTTGTATGGATCGTCCGCATTTTACTTATCCATTCATCCGTGGATGTACACTTAGTCTCTTTTTATGGCACTCCCTGAGAGCACAGGCTCCCAGGAGGGGAATCGCCATGGACCTTCAGGGTGCTGGGGGGGGAGTGTGGATAATGGGGGCGCCGATGCTAGGCTGCTTGGGCACCCCCCCAACCTTATGCAACTGGCCCAGCCCCACAGGCTGCTGCCCCCTCCTTTTGGTCGGATATAAGGTGAGGCTGCCTGTGGGAGCTCGCAGGGTCCGGGGAGCCTAGGTCATGGGGTAGAGGGAGCCCCAGGGCTCTGGCTCCCCTTGGTCGCTGAGCCCCCAGAGCTGCCCTCAGGGCAAAAGGAGCATCTTCTCCAGCTTCTGCCTGCCATCCTGCCTCCCACTCCCAGGTCAGTACAACTGGACTCTACTTCTCACTTCCCTGGCACTTCTAGATCTTTCCAGGAGCTCCCGGATGTCACTGGCCCAACTGCCAATACTCACTGACCCTGCTGCTTCGGTGCCATCACTCCTCCTTCCTGCTTAGAGAATTCTCTGCACCGGCCCTCGGGGGCCCTGCCCTCCCAGCAACCCCCTCTCTCCCCTGCTCCCCACTTCCCCACCTCCCCATCCCTGTCCTTACAGCTCTCCCACCCACCCACCTCCTGATGTCCCTCATAGCCTCCGTCCCCTGCATCTATGTCTCGCTGACCCCCACCTCTGCCCTCCCACCCCTACCCTGCCCCATGTTCCATGCTGACCAGCCCAGCACATTCCTACCTGGGTGCTCTGCAAGCCCGTCTCACTGAACTTTTGCAACCTGAGTAACACATGTCTCCCTCCTCCCTGGCCCCCTGGCTCACGTGGTGTGTCTGCGGCGGGCAGCCGGGCCTCCACCTTCCACCCAGAAACCCAAGCCAGACATACACTCCCCCGCCTCGAGGCACCACGGGGAGCCTGGCCGGCGTCCCACTGGACTGTGGGCTGGGGGGTGGGCAGGGCCAGGCCACATGGATCTTGCTCATCCCTCTGCCCCCAGTGTTCAGCACACACAGTAGGCTCCTACCAGGTACCTGTTGGATGGATGGGTGCGGGTAGGGCGGGTAGTGCTTCTGAGCAGGGGGCTTGGAGAGACCTGAATCTGGGCTCGGGGCCGTAGCCCAGACCCAGGCTTTCCCTCAGAGCCTCTGCTGCTCTGACCGTGCGGTGTGACAACCACTTCGTGGGGTGGCCGTGAGGTCTCAGGGAGGTGACGTGCTCCAGCGCTGGCCACGGTGCCTAGTCCCGACGTGCTGGGGGTGGTGGCATTGCTCCCCATGGACCCGCCCGTCAGAGATCCTGACTGCCCCGTGACCCTGTGGGATGCCCAGAAGTCCAAAACAGGCCTCCCTTCCTGAGCTATTTTTGGACTGCTCGGCATTCATTCTTCCATTCACACATGTATTGAGCCCCTACAGTATGCAGCCAGTCTGCTGGGCTGAGGATACGAAGGATGAAGTGGGGGGGGTGGTGGTGTCACTCTCAGAGACCTCTCTGCCTAGTGGGGGAGACCAGCCCATCTCCAGTGATGACCTTCCCAGCCTGTCGTGGAGAGGCTGACAAGGAGAGGGTGGGGGGAGGTCGGTGGGCATTCCGGGTGGAAGCTTGGCAGGTGTGGGAGGGGAGCGTGGGGCGTGTGGCTGGGTGGGGGCGGAGCGAGGGCAGAGGGGCAGGGGGACACTGGGAGGGGGCCTGTGGGGAGAGGAGCCGGGGCACAGGATGTTCCGGGAGGCTGAGCTCTGGGGTGGGCTCCTCGAGGCAATGGCTGAGGGGTGACTCTGGGGCGACTGCACATTTGGGTCTGTCGTCTTTACCCTCTCGGCCGCGGGTCCCTACAGCGGGATGGCTGCCTCCTGCGGTAGTTTGCCCAGCATGTGTTCACTATAAATAGTTAGGTTTCGACCAGAGAGAGCATTCTGGGCACAGCCGAGCTGGATTGGGGTGGGGTGGGGTGGTTGGGGGGCTGGGAAGAACTCATTTTCCTGCAGGATGCCCCTCACACTCTGGCCCAGATGGGGGAGGTGGAGCGGGATAGAGTGTTGGGGACCTGGGTCCAGGCAGACGGGCTGGGCTTAGGGAGCCTGGAAAGCCAAGCTGGACAGTTTGGATGTAATGGAGGAAGAGGGGCACGCGCAGAGCTCAGGTGGAGACGAGGCAGCTTTGAAGGGCCGGTTGCAGAAATTCAGGCACGGTGCTGGGCTTGGAGCCTGGTGACAACGGTTACTGCTCGGTGGCTGGCGGTCTGGGTGAGTTTCCAGGCGCTACACGCCCATGACGTCAGTCTTCATATTGTGTGCGAGGTCTGGAGGGTGGTGCTGCCCCGTTTTACAGACGAGAAGACAGAGGCTCAGGGCCACTGGGCCATAATGGGGGGAGCTTGGATCCCAGTCCTGCAGCCTGGCTCCTGGGGCTACACCCTTACCCACCAAGCTCTGCCACAAAGAAGGGGAGCAGCGGAAATGAGTGGTGTTGAGAGGCTAGAAGACCGGTCATCACGGTGGCCTGATACGTTGGATGGGGGGGGGATGTCAGTGGGAGTCAGAAGGGGCCCCGGTTTGTGGGGATACAATGGCACCCCCAGCAGAAACGGGATTGGTGGCTCGGTGGCAAGGCCTCTTACTATGCTCTGTGCTACCGACCACCTCTTTGTCTATGCTGAATTCCGGAGAGCCTGAAATGGACCATTCTGAAGTAAGAACGGACCATTCTGAAGTAAGCATGCAGTTGCCTTAGTACGTTCACAATGCTGTGCGACCATCTCTACCTGCTTCCCAACGTTTCCATCGCCCAAGCTGAAACCTCGCACCCGCTAGCCGTCACTCCGCATGCCCCCTCCCCCAGCCCCTGGCAGCCACCAGTCTGCCTTCTGTCTCTATGGGTTTGCCTGTTCCGGACATTTCCTATAAATGGAATCATCCACTCTGGGACCTTTTGTGTCTGGCTTCTGGCTAATTACGTTTGGCGTGGAAGATTGTAGTGTTTCCTGAATAGAAGCTGGATTTCCCTTCCTGGCTCACTTGGGGGCCACTTGGAGGTGGGGACAGCTCCGTTCAGACGGCTCGTCTAGAAGGCTCATCTGGAGCTGTAAACACCTGTCTTCCTCTCCTTATCCATCGCCACCGAAGCCCCGGCCACTGTCCTGCTGCCCGGCCATCATTTTCGTTGTTTTAAACTTTTTCCAGTGATCTTTTTAAAATGAACACCTGATGATGTCCACTCCCTTCTTGAAGCCCATCAACAGTGATGCTGCTCTTAGTGGCCTTCGGGACATGACCTCGTCTCAGGCTCAGGTGGTGCCATCACCCCCCATCTCGAGCAGGAATGCCACACGTGTCCCCACGTGGACCGGCTCTGGGGCTGGGGGTCAGTAACTCATGGAGCTTCTTCCCCGCCAGGCCACCCGGAGCTGGCCACTGTCTCCAGGAGAGGTCAGGGCATGTCGGCTTTTTTGTTGTTGGAGCCCCTGACGACAGTTGCCCTGCCTTTTCTCAACCATTCTCTGGCTCACGTTTCATCGAGGCTGTCTGGACTCCTGTCTGCTCGGAGTATGATCCTTTCAGAAATAGTGTGAACCGTTAAGAGATGCTTGCTGTGGGTCAGGCCCTGCGCTCACCGCTGTCGATGGGTTTCTAAGACTTCAAACAACCTGAGGAGTCAGCTCTGGCCTCCCCCTTTCCAAATGAGGGAAGTGAGCTTCCGAGTCGTTTTCTGAGTCGCTGGAGGGGACACGGCCGTGTGGATGATAAAAGGCTGGCCTGATGCCACAGTCTGTGCTCTCCCGACCGTGACTGCTGCACACCCGGGGGTCACTTAGCCCTTCTGATCGCTGGGCCTAACGCCGGAGGTGGGCGAAGCAGCCCGAGGCCCTCAGGGGTCTGTGATGGAGCAGGTGGAGCTGACAGGTGTGAGATGAAACATGAGCCAGCTGTCAGGTGTGCCGGGCGGGCATGGCGAGCCTCCTGTGACTGGTCAGGAGGGTTTGTGCTAGGCTGGGGGTGGGGGTCTCGTGGTGGGGGGCAGGGAGGTAGAGTGACCCCACGGAGGAGGCACTGGCCATTAGGAGGATCACGGGAAGGCTGCTGTGTAGCAGGGAGGCCTCGAAGGTCAGGCCTGGGGGTGGGTAGGAGATGTCCTTGCATCCCTTCCCCACCCCATTCACCCCAAAAGCTGTTCCTAAGAGGATGGCTAAACTAGAGATTTTTGTCTCCATCTGCCTCCTCCTCCTTCATGGAACAGTCTGGTCACGTCCTCTTAGGAGTCCAGATCAAGCCCTAGTCCTTTTCCTGGACGCTCTGGGGGCTCTCCCGGCAGACCATTAACCATCGGCAATTAGGCTGCAGGTCTGACCGAGGCTGGGGTTTTTGGCTCCGGTGGGGCTGCACCCGTGAGCTGAGCTTCTCCTGGGGTGAGAGAATGGGGAGGCTCTTCGAGGCTCCTGCACCTGCCATCGGAAGCCCACACAGGCAACGGGCCACGTTGGTGGGATCTGCCTGCTAGGTTGGCCCCCCGGAGCCTCATACGATCCAGACATCAAACACAGAATTCAGAGGGTGGCATTTTTTGTGCAGGGTGAGGGGCCCCGTGCACGTTCTTGGGGCACCTATGTGGATTTCTGGGGGATAAACCCCTGGGCAGATCCGGAAGACCTGGGAATCAGAGGCCCTTTGCATAATTACTCTGAAGTTGGGGGGCAGGGGGAGACCTGTGAGGGTTTTTGCCTGTCCGAGGGTCTTCGCAATTTGGAAATTTTGAGAAGCTCTAATGAGAAAGGTCACCTTGCCTTTGTGAAGCTTGGAAAAATCATCCTAAGGGGCAACACCAGTGTAAAATGTATTTAATTATGTATAAAGTATGTATAAATGTCAAGGTCTCTTTGAACCAACTTTCTTCATCTTTGGAGAAATGTGGTGTTCAGAAAGATAGGGATGTCCCCCCTCCTTCCAGCTCTATTCTATTGGGCCAGATTTGAGCTGTTTTGTATTCTGTGTGTTTTTTCCCCCTCCCTTCATCTGTACCCCCCTCCCCCAGGGTTCAGCAAGCTGTCTTCCTCACCACTGTGTCACACTTCGGGGTGTCTAGACAGCTCAGGATAAAGGCATGGTGAAAAAAGTTGGATTCTGTGTATTATAGTGGGATACTGTCTCTTTAAGGCTCTGAGTATATACAGCAGGAGCTAACGCAGGATTCTTATTGAGATAAAATTCACATGCCATGCACTTCACCCATTGTAAACGTCCACTCTGATGATTTTTAGTGACTGTAGTTGGGCAGCCAGCAGCACCGTCTGGAAATTCATGACGTCTCACTCCACCAGCGTGCTCTGCGGTGGGAGCCGGGGTCGGGGGCTCGAGGTTTCGAGTCCTGTGAGTCCGGCACCAGTAGAAGCATTACCGTCACGGAGGTTTCTCGGGTAAGCAGCTCCTGAGCTGCATTTTGTGAGGATCGAACTGTCTTGTGCCTTGTCGTCTCCCTGAGCAGCACCGTCCTGGAAAGCACCTGTTGAAGGCTTCCCTGGGCAGAGTTTGGGGCTCCTGGGAGGAAATAAAGGGGAGGGGGCTGGCAGTACTGCGCGCCGATTGCCCAAAGCGGGGCCAAGGCTGTAAGTGTGTTTCCCCAGTGGACGGTGCACACTGACCGCCTTTTTCCTCCTGGGTTTAGACCAGTTTGCTGACTGTTGATTGAGCGCTAACTGTGTGCCAGGCACCATGCTCGGCACTTCCCAAGCATGAACTCATGTACTGCTCCCAAGAGCCCTGTTGAGAGGCGTTGATTATGCCCATTTTACAGATGGGAAAACTGAAGCCCAAAAAAGTCAAACAACTTGCCTGGGATCACATAGCCACGAAGTCAGGCTGGATGCAGACCCCGTCTGTGCTCTGAATCACTGCCCCACGAGGCCTTTGCGCATGTAGAGCCCCGTGATCTGGTGGGATGGGCAGTGGGTCAAAAGGCAGGAGTCACTGGATTGCCACACCGTGTTAAATTATGTGATATGGGTGTGCCTGGGGTGCTCCAGGGGGATGAGAACTTTCTGGAGGAGAGAAGCCTTAGCCAGGCAAAGGAGAGGGTGCAGGAGGGGTCCCCAAGTGGAGGAGGTGCCAGAGCACAACCTGGGTGAGAACCGGTTCCCATCGGCCTGTCCCCGCTGCATCTCACTGGCCAGCCCTTAGCAGGTGCTCAGCGGAGACTGAACGAAGATGTTATTGGAGAGGCAAGAAACTGGAGATCCTGAATCTTGTGTTTTCCTCTTCAGGAGTGACCAAGACAACTTGAAAATGCCCTCCAATGCTCACTTGACATTTTCAACTTCTCGGCTGGGCTGTGAGTAGACCCGGCTGTGTCCACCGAATCCTACCTCCCCTGCCCCTTCAAATGAACAAAATGAGTTGGCCAGCTGGGACAGCTGGGGGGGCTTCCGGTTCTGCGCCGTCCTGGAGCTCCTCCGGAAGGGCCCTCGCCTCAGCATCTTGACCCCCACCGCCCATCTTCTGCACGCCCAGGGGGGTAAGAAGCAGAGTGAGGCCCTTTCGGTTCATAAGCAGAAACAGAGGGAAGAAATTAGGGAAGTAAGGGCAGGACCCTGGACACTTGCTTCTGCTCGTTGTCTAGTAAATCATGTAAAGAATTTCAGAACATTACTATCTCGTTCCGAGTTGCCCTTGGCTAGACTGAGGCGGAGGTCTTCTTACATCGTCTTGTTTTTCTCTAAGAAAAATCAGCCTCCAGCCTCAGACTTTAATTACCTTCCCAAGGGACACTTCCTGTGGATATTTCTAGTGACAAGTGGCTGAGGTCGTGCTCCTACATAAAATTAGGGTTTTAAACTGGGTCACAAACTCAGATGCCCCCAAGGGCCGGGAAGGCGGCCCAACGAAGCACCCACGCCCCCGCCTGGTGGAAGGCTATAGGGAGGGGGGAGGAGTGTGGCAAAGCAGAGTGCATGTGTCTAATCAGGGAGTGGCCTCTCCTACCCAGGGCAGTGGAGTCCAGTGCACTACGGTGTATGTTTCTTTGTCCCCCTAAAAGAAGCCAGGAATCCAGGCATTTCTTGGTGTTTTTTTTTTTTTAATGTAGGCAAATAACTTAGTGGATTTTTTGTTTTTTAAAGAAACAATACAGAATACAATGTCTCAGCCCTCCCTGTATAGGTGAGGAGGACAAGGCCAAGGAGCCCAGTGGGTCATGGAGCTTCGGGGCTCAGGAATTTGGGACTGGACTTGTGGGCGCCTGGCCTGGCCCCTCTCTTCCTCCCTGGGCCGCCTCCTGGGTAAGGCAGCAGGGCTGGGAACCAAGTCAGCCAGTTCCACTGCAGCAAGAGGGACAGAACCCGGAGGCACAGAGGCCTAAGCAGTCCTCCACCCTCCGTAGCTGCCGGTGAAAGGCGCCTACTGCCAGGTCAGCTCGCGTTGCTGCCCCAGACCCAAGGCCTGACACATAGATCGTCTGTGTGATCCTGACAGTGCTCCTGGTAGGTTCTGTTGTCCCCATTTCACAGAGGAGGGAACTGAGAATCGCAGGGGCTCAGCTAACTGGATGGGTGGGATCTGATAGCTGAGCCAGGGCTTGCCATCGCCCAGTTTCACGAAGTGGGACTGGCACAGAGTAAGGAGCGTATCACACCCTCGACCCGGCGCGAGCAGACTCGCCCTCGCGTTCGGCCGTGGCTGGCGCATCACCTGCAGTGTGGGGGACATCGGGCCGCCCGCTCCCCTCCTGGACGGGAACCTCGAGAGCACGGGCGGCTCTGCCCACAGAGGGACCTTGCAGCAGTGCTCGCGAGCTTGCTGACTAATTCCCTTTGCAAACGGTTCAGTTTCACATGCTTGAGTTTCCAGTAACTACGTGGGTGGATTTGTTTCATTTAAGGGGAAAACAAAACAAAACAAAACATGGAGGGGGTTTTCTTTCCCAAGAAGAGGGCTCGCCAATTATGGGTTTAGTGCGTGCGGCCCTGGGCGGCCCGGTGCGGTTCCACAACCCGCAGGGCCTCTTGGCAGGCGAACTCAGAGGGAGAAACTGCTTAGTCATGTGCAAGCGGGGAACCAGGTGCAGGAGGTCAGAGGGGTGCAGCAGCCCTGGGCTCTTCCCCACTCAGCCCTGCAGGCAGGGGAGGGGGAGGGAGGAGAAGACTGTGCCAGGTGGGACAGCCGGCCTCCCCCACCGTGGGGCTCCCCCGGGGGGACCTGGCCTGGGAAGGAGACGCTCCCCAGCTGGCCAGGCCACCTGCTTCAGGTAAGTTGGAGAGGGCGGTGTCCCCTGTCACATTAGGGGTGAGAGGCGGTCCCCAGAGGACAAAGGAGGGGTGGGTGTGGGCGGGTGTGGGTGTGTCTTCCTGCACGGGCTTGACCTGGGCACCGGCCACGCAGGGCAGACGTTTGCATCCACCTCAGGCCAGATCCTGGGGCCTCAGCTGTGCCAAGCATGACCCCTTTAGCTGCTGGAGGGTGAGGGGGTGAAGGTTGTGGCAAAGGGGCTGATTGATGGAGGGGGTACCTAGGGGGTTCGGGGCAGTCGCTCTTTACCAAGAGCTCAGGGACTTTTTGGGCATCTTGGAGCCCATATGCGTCCTACTGCCCCAGGGCACCAACGCAGCCCTGTGTGATGTCTCTGGTTCACGGGTTTCTTCTCTGGAGGAAGCTACCTCGGGAAACCGTGTATAGTCCGGGTGTGGGGGCTGGAGCAGTCAAGAGCCTGGCTTGGGAGTCAGGTGGAGGTGGCTGGAGTCCTGCTCTGATACCTGCCTCTGTGATCTGGGCCTCGGTTTCCCATCTGTGAAATGGGGGTGTAAGAGTACCCCATGGATGGAGTGCATTGACATGGGTGAACTTAGGTGCTGTCCTTCTCATAACTGGGATTCAAGGCCTGAGGTGGGGCGGGGCCTTACCTCCCATGTGCCTTCCTGTTCTGAGGGAACATGCCTTGGAATTTATAATCTTTAGTCCTGGCCTTTGAGAAATTGCTTGATGTGCTTTCTAGAAGGAAAGAGGGCAAATATACAGTTAACTCTCAAACAATATCATGTTAGGCAGAGGGTCATAAAGGCAATGAGAGGTGAGCAGAGTTCTGGAGTGCTTAGATGGGATTCGGAGTTTACTCTCAGCAGGCAAGTCCAGGAAGGCTTCCTGGAGGAGGTAATGTTAAAGCTGAACCTTAGGATGTGTAGGAACTGGAGGGAGAGGAGGAAGGGAAGAGATCTGTCACTGGCGGAAGAGGCTGTGCATAGCCCACACCGCCAGGAGCGCAGATGGCATCCAGTGTGTAGTAAATGCTTAATAAACATCCTCAAAATCAAGGACTCCGGGGTTTTTAGTTTACGTGTCTGAGAACCTATTTTTATAGTTCTATCTGTTTTTATAGATGTGGAAACTGAGGCTCCAGGAGGCCAAGTAATTTGTCTGGGGTCCAGGCTGGAAGCTAGAATCAACACTTACGGCCTTCCCAGGGTGAGGGGTGTGTGTGTACGTACATGGGAGGGAGATCTTCGCATCACCAGGTGGGACAAGACCGTTTCAAAGCCACATGCAGCTGATTTCCTGTGGCGAGGGAGCCCCTGCAGCTCCACAGGCTTCTCGGATGGGTGCTTTTTCTTCTTCTCCCACCCTCCCTTCATCCCACGTGTTGGCCGAAGGCCTCTGCGTGTCGGGCCCTGTCCTGCCCTGGTTTGCCGAGTGGGGCATGCAGACAGCAAACACGGACACGGGCCAAGACCGAAGGAGAGTCCCGACCCTGTGTCATTGTCCTCGTTGGGTTTTTAAGCCCGTGCTCTTCTGGAACTTCCCAGTAACCTGGGCCTGCCCTGGAGAGCCCAGGAGGGGTGAGATGGGGTGACTGGGCATCCCACGGGAGCCAGGGGACGCGGGTGGCTGGGCTCGGCCCCTGGCAGCCAGGTGGGGACCACAGGAAGCCGGTGCACTCACTCTCTTTCCGGGCAGGTTGGGGAGACGTTGCGTTTGTTCTGGTAAGCTGCGGCATGGGGAGGGATGGCGTTTCCTGTGGCCTGGTGAAGGAGGGGCTGTGGGCCTGGGCTGCGGGGGGCGAGGGGTGAAGGTGGGTGAGGGCACTGGGGCCGCGGCTGCCGTGCAGAGCCGTGACTCAGCCACTCCCACTCTGGTCCCTCCCTGGCTGTGGGGCCTGAGGTCTTTGCAGCACCTCCAGGCTGCCGCAGGGGTGGGGGTCGGGGGCAGGAACGAGGGCAGGGTCCTGCACCTGTGGCCCATGGCGCACTCCTGCCACATTCCTCTTTGTTCCTGAGCGCCACCCTTCCAACCTCCGCTCTCAGGCCCCCCGTGTCCTGGGAAGACCATGAGGTTGGATTCTGGCTTCTGACCTGGATCCCAGACAAGTTAGCCTTTTTGAGTCTCACGTTCCACTTCTCCAAAAATGGGCACGAGACTCACCTTGCAGAATCGTCGTGTGGTTGCTACCCCGTGGACAGTTGTTTGCTTCATTGGGAGAATTGTTCCCTGGCACGTGCAGCCATCCGGGTGGCTCACCCCGTTCAGCGCAGGCTGGGGACACAGCCGGACAAGGCAGGCACCTGCCCTGGAGGATTTGCCCTCTATGGTGGGGACAGTCACTCGAGCTGTAATTAGAACACAGTGCGACCAGTGCAGGGAAAGCTAAGAGGCCTTGGGGAGGGTCGTCCTGCAGCAAGCCCTAAAGAGTAGGTAGGGACTGCAGAGGTGGGAGCCAGGGGACAGCGCGGGGAGCCCAGGAATACCACGCAGGCAGCAGGTCGGTGTGTGGACCTGGCAGGCTGGCCAGAGAGGGGGCAGGAGGAGGCCGGGCCTCGTGTCGTTCACCTTGCCTGTGGAACACGCCCCCCGCCACCACCAGATCAGGGCTTCACCTCACATGCCACCCCCCATTTGGAGCCTTGAAGTGCAAAGACAGGAGAGGCCAACAGGAAGGAGGAAGACAGTCCTGGGGGCCCTCCTGCTCCACCCCCTCCCTGGGACCCCACTGAATTGAGTTGAGGAGGAAGTGGAGACCATCTTGGGTTAGAGGCTGGGTGAGTCCACCTGGCCTGGATAGGTCGTGTGCAGTGGGGAGATGGGGCAGAGGGGAATTGGATTGGGGTAGCAGGGGGTGTTGGGTTTTGTGTGGCTTTGAAGTGTGGGATCCTTCCAATCCCGGGTGTGGCTGGCGTGGTTTGGGTGGGGGTGATGTGGGTAGGGCCACCTCTCAAAGGTAGGGCTTCAAAAACACTGTCCAGCCTGGTGGTTAGAGACAAGATAGCCCATTTTGAGAGGGCTCCAAATTCCATACCTGCTGGCCCTGTGGTTGCTTGAACTGCTGGCCTTGGGTGGGAAGCCTGTCCCCAAGCCTCCAGCCCCAGACTTCCTGGGAGGACCCTGACTGGGTCTGGCCGTGGGCTGGCTACCTGCCTGCCTGGTCCTGGGGTCAGAGGCAGGACACTCTCCTTTTCCAAAATGTGGAGGGGAATCTGTACTTTCAGTCCCACTGGGTCAAGTGACTTCCGTTGTGGCAGCTAGACTCACCTGCTCAGGACAGGGCCAGAGCCCCCTGCCGGGGATCCCAGGTGTCCAGGCTGGTGCCTTCTTCTCGCTGTTTCTGGGCACCTCCCACCCCCCACTTTGGTTTCTCTTTGCCTCCCTCTTAAATTTTCATAGCAGAAACTCCCTTCTGCAAATATTTACTGAGCACCCGCTTTGTGCCTGCCATTGTTTTAGGGGGGAGGGGGGCTTACAGAAGAAACAAGACAGACCCGAGGGTGATAATTAACCATTGTCCTGGGGCAATTAACCATTGTCCTGGGGCGAGGCCTGCCCTCTGTGGGGAGCATCTCTGTCTTGTGGGTCTACCTGCAACACCTCCTCCCTCCCCCTGCTGGTCTTTAAGCTCCTCTCGCCTGTCCTCCCCACTGCCCTTTACGGATGTGGGCGTCCCTGCTCCCTTGTTCAGCAGGCTGTGGAAGGTCCTAGAGAGCCAGGAGACCCCTTTGCATCTTGTTGTCCCAGAGAACTCGATTGTTGGGGCATCTTATACCCACAGTGGGTTTGCTCGGGGTTCCTAATTTATTTCTTGACACTCGGAGGAAGCCTGTACCCACCTCCTTCCGCTCTGCAAGGATTTCAGGCAGTGGAGCAGGAGAAATGGTTCACCCCACATCGTTGAGGGAGCTGGTGATATGGAGTTGGGGCTGGTTTCCATGCTCAGGGCCTGTCCCCCGGGCTTGTGAGGAAGCCAGGCAGCACTGTGGGGTCGCTGAAACACCCTCCAGGGCATACCTTGGTCCTCTCTGTCGGGTCCTGTGCCCACCTAGCACCGTGGCTGGGATACCATGAGGGCTCAGTGGAAACTCGGCGAATGAATGAATGAATGAATGAATGAGCTCGCTGACCTTTTCACCAACAATGGAAAAGTTAGCAGCTTTGATCCCATCAGCTCATCTTCTGAGGTTGCCTGTGGATGTCCGTCCATCTCCATGAGGACAGGGGTCCGTCTACCTTGTTTGGCGGCCCAGGTGCCTGAGACAGGGCCTGGCACACGCAGGACTGAACGGGCCGATTGAGTTTCAGACTTGGCTCGATCCCAGCTGAGCTGTGGGGCTGACCACATCCCCAGGTGGCCGCCCCCCCACTCCGGCTGATCACGACCTTCCTTTTGAAGGTGCCCGGGAGGATGGGCTCTGTGCCTCTTATTTCTTTGTGGGGGGATTTTTCATTTCTGTCGCTGGCCGTTTTGAGGCCATACCTGCTGTTGTGGCTGGTTGAGGTGGGATGGAATTATGGGGTACTCTGCTCATGAAAGGCTGGTGTGACTGGGAGGGGTCCCCCCCCCGGCTCCAATGGAAGACCCTCTCCCCCTTTAAAACAGGCATCTTCTCCTCTGCTCCGTTCACATCTCTGACTCCCTGAGTCTCTGACCCACTCCCCAGGCCAAGGCAAGGGACACACTTCGGCTGAAAGAGGCATCCGTGTGCTGACAGGTGCTAGAAACAGTCCTGTCCCCCTTTGAACCTTCTCCTCCTGGCCCCCTGCCCCCACACCTGACAAAAGCCCTTAAACCTTTCTAGCTTAGTCTGCGGAGGCATCCCAGGCGGTGTGCCTGAAACGTTTGCATTCCTAGGGCTTAGCTGATGCTTTTGAGTGTCAAGTTTCTGGGTTAGTGGTACAGGGAGCGGGAAGCCAGAGCTCTTTACAAAGAAAGCATGTGTGTGGTGGAATTCCAAATATCCTGGATGGCACGGGGTGGCCTCCAAGCCCCAGGGTGCATTCTTGGGGGAAGAGCAGACCCTGCGTGACGTTTACATGCGTGCCCTGACCTTTGGCCATCACCTTGGTACCTGCTGGGGTGGTGTCTGGGCAGCTCGGCTCTTCAGACCTTTAGGGAACACTGACTATTCAGCCAAACGTGGGTAAGAGTGCCGCTGGGGCAGCTGAGGCAGCGGTGAGGGAGGCAGACTGGCAGCCCATTAGTGCTGTACTTGGTCACCTCTGAGACACACAGAGAGGAGGGGTCACCTTTTTTTTTTTTTTTTAATAAGCTGCCGATGGTCGCTGGACCGTGTCATGGGCTCCAGGACCAGCCTGATCTCGGCGATGTTAACCATGAGTCATCCTGAGTCATGAGAGACAGGATGGGGCCATTGGACTGGCCAGAGACACGGTCAAGTTCGGGGGGGAGGTTCGTTCAGCGGCGGTGGATGTCTCGGGTGGCGGTTCCGGGCAGAGTGGGGCCGGGGAGTGAACAGCAGAGGCAGCAAGGTCACAGCTGGGCTCTGCAGCCTCCAACCCAATCGGGGAGCAGCCTCAATGCGTCTATTGTGCAGAAGGACAGAGGCCGTCCCAGGTAACGCGCACCTGGGCATGGCAACGGGCAGGGGCTTTCACGCTCCCCTGAGCTCCCATCCTATGCGGAGGGATGCGGTGGCTCTTTAGTAATGACCCACATCCCTGGGGGTTAGTCCCTGGTGCCTGAGCTCCTTCTTTGCCTCGGACCCGTCTCTGTGGCTTCTCTGTCTTGGGAGCACTCAGTATGGACCAGGCTCCGGGAAGCATGTGCACCGGCGTCACCTAACCCTGAAACCGCCCCTGTGACACAGTTACGGTTCTTGTCCTCGTTTTGCAGATGGGGAAACAGTGGACCAGAAAATCTCAGGTCCTCGCTGGGGAAGGGTCAGAGCTGGAATTTGAACCGATCTCTGATGTTCACGGGTTTTCAATAGATTTGTGTTGGTTATTCCTCCCCAGTTCATATGGTGACCTGACCAAGTCCTGACCAATGGTTGATTGAGAGCAGGTGTGTATGAATAAGGCCCAGGGTGACGAGTGTTCCTCAAAGCTGTACGAGAAACAGTGTAATTCTTGGGGGGAGGTGTGCTTACGGGCTCCTGGGCACATTCTGGGGAGGCCAAGACCACCCCTGGTTCCACTAAGGCTGAACATTGGTAGAATGTTCCAGAGGGCCAGGAGAACCAGTGCAGGGTGGCGAGTTGTTTTGATCGGCCCTGCTGTGGCCACTCCGATAGTCAGCAGAAGGTAGAGGTGCAGCTGTGGGGGCCCCCGTGATGGGGGGAGTGCCGTGTTGGACACCTCCAGCCCTCCGCCCCAGCCCCCCTTTCCTTTGTCGTCTGGCTGCGTCAGACGTCTGGGCTTACAGGGAGGTTCCTGAATGGGCCTTGGAAATAGGTCACTCCCTTCCCGTGCTGCCGGCACTGACCCACATGTGACCTTCCCCGTGGTGACAGTGTCTGGCTGTCACTCTTTGATGCTGTCTGTGGAGGGGCTGCGAATGTCTGGAGGCACGGTGCCCCGCCCCGCCCCACCCTGCTGTGGCCGCTGAGGACCTCACCACCTCAGCTGCCTGGCCGGACGCTCCGCCGGCAGCCCCTCCTCCCCTCTGCCGTTCTGGAAAGGGGAAATCCACACTCCTGACCCTCCGTCTGAGCGTCCGACCTTTTCCTCTCCACGCAGTGCCCCGGCTGGGCTGGCGGCTCTGACCGTCTAGATGGAACAGACTAGTTCCTGCTGGGCTGGAGCCGAGGGGGACGGACGGCTCCACCAGGCCCCTCTCTGGCCCTCCAGCCCTCAGCTAGTGCTCAGCGGTGGATGTTCCTTCCGAAAAATCACTGGGGTTTTTCCGTTTCTCCCCGTGGCTGGCCTGGGGAGCTGTCCCTCAGGGCCTGCAGGCGGAGATGACGGTGACTCTTGGAAGATGCACGTAGCCCGGGTGCCAAGGATGACCCCAAAGGTCCCCACTCGACGTCTCCTGATGCCCAGAAGGCAGTGCTCAGCTGCATTGCCCCCTCACCTGGGCCTGGAGCCCTGTCGGCCGTGGACCTTCATTTGGGCTTAACTTTTCGGCTTGGGATCCGGATGTGCCCAAAGCAGAGAATGGAGAACACCAGACCCTTCTTCCCTCAGGGAGGTGGTTTCTTCTCACAGCTGGCTGCCTCTCTATCTTGGCGCCTGAGCCCCACTGGGCAGATTCTGGGGAAGTGGTCTTTGCAGATCCCTAAGGGCTCCCCGGCCTCCGTGAGACAAGGCCGTGTCCACACCGCTGATGCTTCTGCTGGGCGTCCAGGGGACGAGGAGTCAGGGTCTGCTGTGAGGCTCACAGATTGTGCAACACGGGGCCTTGGAGCCGTGGGCTATGGGCCTCCTCCCTTCCTTCCTCCCTGTGGCCGGTGGGAAGTTCGCGGGGACTTTTCCTGCAGGAAGGAGAACCAGGATACAGACCCAAGG
>NC_048228.1:6621504-6656812 GCF_002007445.2 Ailuropoda melanoleuca
GGCGGGGGTCCACGTGCAGGCTCGATGCGCACCAGCGGGGGCGGGGGGCGCACCTGAAATCCAGCTCCGGAATCCCTCCTTGGTGCACCCTGGTTGCTCCATTCAGTCACAATTCCTGGGTTTTGTGGGTTTTTTTTTTTTTCCTGTTTCTTTTTCCTATTTTTTTAGGGCATATCTTTCATGCGTGCCAAAGCAGGGGACCAGTCCGGGTGGATGACCACGCGTTCATGTTTCTCTTAGCAAGTTGCAAGCTGGCGTGTTCAGTGCGGCTGGAATGGGCTCGGGTGGGCAGCACTTTGTTCTTTTCACCGTGTGGACCCACTGTGGGCGCAGTGCCGGCCCACAGTGGGGCTGCACATTTCCTCACATCAATGAGTTGTGTCCCAGTTAGCTGTGGTCACATCTGCCGCCCTCCTCTGTGGCGCGTTCCACCGCAACCCCATTGTTCACCGCGTAGTAGGTCCTTAGTGAGGTCCTGGTGGGGAACGTGGATTGTGTTCGGTGCTGTTTACACGTCCCTTGCCATCCTCTGTGGTATCTCTGGGCCCAGCCTCAGAAGGGTCCGCTTGGAAGGGCTTGGGTCCTGGACACGGTGTCCCCGACAGGGAGGCCAGCCGGGTGGGGATGGGGCAAAGTCAAGACAAAGGCCTGGTTGTGCCCTCAGAGAAAACCCAAACCTGGTTTCCCTGAGGCTGAAACTGCCAGTGCCCAGCCCGCCGTGCTCCCATAAAGGGAACTTTGTGTACGGCTCCGAGGGAGGAGGGGGTGGCCCGCGCCTCCCAGCACCCGGCCTCTCCCCGGGAACGGGTGTGACCGCCTGGGAGCCACAGCCCACTGTGATGATAACTCCTGTGATCCTTGACCTCTCTGAGCCGACACTGGCGAGACGGCGTGTTTGGGACAATCAGTCTGTTCTCCGTGTCACGGGGCCAGCATTGTCAGATCCAGACCAGACACATTCTTGGAAACCCAAGTGGGTGGGGGCGGTAGGGATGAGGCTGGGGTGGGAGGTGCCCTGTGAGCGGGTCTGTGCCAGGCGGGCAGTGGGGGGGCGGGAGTCCTGTCTGGAAGCCCAGCCACCTGCCAGCTGCTGCCCCTGAATGCAGGACTTGTGTGGATCCTTGAAGTTGGGACCCCAGGGCTCAGTGTGTGGCAGCTGACGGAGCCTGCTTCTGCTCCGACTGCTGACTCGGGGTTTTCCAGGAAAGAGCAGCCAGTGCAGGCAGAGGAAAGGGGCCAAGATTGCCTCCTGTTGTCTGGGCACTCGCCCGCCCTGCACACTAGGGATGGTTTGGGCTCTTTAGGGATGAGCTCTTGCCATGGATTCTCAAGGATTGAGGGGGCCTGGAAGGCAAGTGGGGGCAGGGAAGCTGCAGATCCTTTGGGGGAAGGTTCCAGAGCAGATAGGGGACAAAGAGGGGGATGCCTGATGCCACATTCCGGAAGGTGGTCCGTGGAGGTGGCATTTCTGTGGAGCTTGGCAGTGTGGGAGGTGGCACCATGGAATGGAAGGAGCTACTCACCCATTCTACAGGTATTTATTGAGCACCTACTGTGTACCAGGCACTGTTCCAGGCCCTGGAACATAGAGGTGAACAGACACCTGCCCTTAGGAAGCAAGTACTCTTGTTGGGGAACAGATCTTAAGCAGTTAACCAAATGAATGTCGTTGGAAAGTGCTATGGGGAAGAGCCGAGCGGGGGACAGGGACAGGAGTGCTGGGGACAGAGAATGTTTGCCGTCTAAAGTAGGGTAGCTAGGAAAGGCCTCTGCGATGAGGCACTCTTTGAGCAGAGGTCTGGTGGCAGTGAGGGAATAGCCACCCGGGTACCCAGGCCCAGTGCACCTGGTCCTATGCAGAGGGCTTGGGAAGTGCAAAGGCCCAGAGGTAGGGGCTTAGCCTGTGCCAGGAAAAGCCAGAAGGCCAGGGAGGCAGGACAGAGTGTGGAAGGGGAGAGGCTGGAGGCTGCGCTGTGGGGGCCTGCGGGCCACTGTGAGACACCTGCTTTTCAGTGGGAGGAACTCCTGGAGAGTGGGAGCGGAGGAGGCTGGGGCTGAGGCCCAGGAGGGGGCAGTGAGGTGGTGAGGATAGCTGCGTTCTGGATGGATGGAAAGCAGGCCGGACAGGGTTTGCTCCCGGACAAGCTTGGATTTCTGCCCCACCGTTTCTATGCAACAATGCCGTGAGGCAGGGTTGCTCCTTCCTCCTTCAGCAGACATTTATCTGGCACCTGCTGTGTGCCAGGCTCTCTGGTGGGTGCTAGAGCAGCCTGGTCCCTGCTTAAAGGAGGAGGAGACAGGAAAGAAAACCAGTCACAGTGTCTCCCCCAGAGCGAGCCGACCAGGGGACAGGGCTCGGGGGCTCAGGGGCTCAGCACATGTTTGAGAAACTGGTGAATGAAGGGAAAGCACACACAGGTACTGAGAGGCACACAGTAAGGGCATCTATGTGACATGGGGGGGGGTGGTCAGAAGGCTTTCAGAGGGAACAGAGTCTGGTTTCAAAGTCTCCATGAAAAGAGGCCTGGTAATCCCCGGATGCTTGGGTGAAAGAAACAGTATGAGCAAAAAAGTGGTCTCAAAAAGCTTGGCTTGGGAGTCGATTAGGACTTTCCCAGTTGCAAAGGGCAGACAGCCCAGTCCAGACAGCCTTAAGCCAAAAAGCAGCTGGTTTGCTGAACTGGATGACTAGCAAAAAAGTCAGCAGGCTTCAGGCACAGCTGGATCCAGAGGCTCAGACCCTGGCATCAACAAGTCCCTTTCTCTCTAAGCATCTGCCTTCTTTCTTTCAGGCCTGGTTCTCAGAAGGTCGTTGAAGCCAAGGTCCAGGATTGGTTCTGACTGGTCTCACTGTCACAGGGGTGGGTGGTGCCCTGATGCAGTTGCCTGAGCCTGGGTGCCCACCCCTAGAGCCTGGAGTAGAGCAGGACCTACCCCAGCCCGGGGCCGGGAGCGGAGGGGGAGCCCTCCTAGACAGAAGTGAGGTGCATCACCGGAACAAGAAGGTGGGTGTGGGCAGAGGAGTCAGACCCCCACCCTAACTTATTAGGGACCCTGTGCCTCTTTTCAATGGATGGTTGTGTTTGTTTGGTGGGCGGGCTGGTGGCAGGGAAGGATTGGGAATGAGGCCAGAAAGGTAGTCTGAACCAGGTCATGAAACACTCTTATATGTGAGGGTTTGACCATTGTTTTTGAGGCGGCCCTGTGCCTGGTACACCGTGGTCGCTCAGTAAACTCCCTCCGATGACCTGTCTGTTTCGTGGACGCCTCCAGAGGGCTCTAAGCAGGGGAGCAGCACAGTGAGAGGAGTGTTTGAGGACGCACGGTGCAGGGCCTGGGCCGGGCTGCTGGCCGGCTGGGAGGGCGCGGGCAGTCAGGACCTCAGGCGTGGGCTCCGCGCGCGGCCGGGGGTTGGGGAGGCCCGTCCCTGCTCCTGCCTGCTCGGTGGCGGGTCCCCACGCTTGCTTTCACGCTCCTCTCCCTGGGAGGCCATCTGGACCCGTTTGGGGGGCAGAGTTGAAGCCCAGCGTCCTCGCGGCCTCCTCTTAGGGGGAGCCGTGGTCTCTGCTTCCTTCTTAGCTGCAGGCTGATGTTTGTGGCGCATGAGCGAGGCGTGTTTCTCAAAAAGCAGCCAGTTGCCCTGTGAGGCCAGGCCGCCTTTTCACTTGGGTGGCCCTGCTTCCTGGGCTGGCGCTAAGCTCCCTGCGGTTGAACTTTTTGCTTCATAAAACTCGAGGGAAGACGTATTTTTGTCCCTGCGTCTGCCCTGCCTCCTCCCAGGAGACAGAAGATGCTACAAGGGGTCTGGGGTCCCTGAGGTCAGAGTGCATTCTGTCTGTCCCCAGGGGTGTGGCTGGGCTGGCCCCTGGCATTGGAGAGGTCATGAGGAATGTTCTCCGTGGGGCTGAGTTTGTCCTTCCCTGCCTTTGGTCGGGGGGACTGTTGGCCCTCCTGAGGTTTCCTGGGGAATGAGGCGTTATGCCCGGGCCTGCTGGGGAAGACCTGGGTTTGGTCCCAGCACTCCCCAAGGGCTGCTCAGGTCACTTTTCTGAGCCTGTGCCAAGGAGGCCACCAGACGACCCTACGGGAGTCCCCGGAGCCCCCTGAAGTGTCTGTGGAAGGTCAGTGGGTGGCATCCAAGTGGGCACCCCAAACCACCCCTTGAGCAGTGGCTAAGGCCGAGAAGGGGAGTGGGAGGACTGGAGCGGGGGCTGCTGGAGGCCCAGTGTGGGAACGGGGGGGTAGGTCTGAGAACCCCTTGGAGCTGCTGTGCCAGAGAAACCGCCTCTGAGGAGGGAGCCCCAGCTTGCTCCCCGCCCCCACTCACCCGCCATCTTCCCTCCCAGGCCTGGCAGAAGTGCGAACCCCAAGCCGGCTGTGTCCAAGGGGCTTTCCTCATTACTGCAGTTCAGTCTGCGTTGGCTCAGTTTGAAAGATTATTGCCTCTGAGTCAAAACACAAAAATCCCCGTGGATGGGCTGCAGTGTTTGCTGTTGAGGGAGGAGCTGGCGCCTTCTCTGGGTTGGGGGGGGGGTCCCAATCCTTCACTTCCTGCCTGCAGCCAGGTGGCTCCTGGGTTCGGAGACCCTGAGCCTGCCCCAGCCCAGGGGTCCTCTGGGACAGGTGCTCCGGCTGGGTGGGCAGCAGGATGATTGCTGTCCTCGGATCAAGCTGCTGCCTTTGTTGGGAAAGCAGCCTAGGCCCCCGACCTCGAGGCCCGAGCACCTGCAGGCGCCAGCTGATGCTGGGAACCCACAGCCTCCAGAGCACCTCTCCTGAGACGGTCTGCCAGGGTGGGGGAAGAAATTTGTAGCTTGATTTTTTTTTAACCTCTTCCTGTTTAATTTCTGTGTTTTTGATGTGTGTTTCATAATGTATGTTATCTGTCGATACAGAAACAGGTGAAGATCGTGTGTGCATAATATATCTTTTAGGGGGTATATAGTTAACAGTTTGCTGATCCAATGCATAACCAAAAAAGGCTGGTACGTGGTGCTGTGAATGGGGCTCTGGTTTGTGAAGGGAGGGGGCATCTCCTGGGTCCAGGGAAGGCTGTGGTGGGGAAGCGCGCCTGGGACGGCAGAGCAGGTGCCCTGGGAAGGAGGGCGTGGGAAGGCACAGCGTGGCAGACAGCAGCATCCTGGCACCGCTCTGTGCTTGGGTATCATGTGTCATCCCGTGCACGTGGACGTGGGGGCCTGGGCCTAGAGGAACGGGCCCTTGGAGGAGTTTGGGGGAGAGGTTTGGCCTGTTTCTTCCACGGTAGACTTCGTTTCCTTAGGTCTAGGCCAAGGGTCATCAAACTCCTAAGAGCCAGATGTAAATATTTAAGCTTTGTGGACCACGTGATCGCTTCATTGCAACTACTGGTAGTGAGGAGGAAAGTAGCCAGAGATGGTATGTCAACAAAAAGGCATAGCTGTGTACTAATAAAACTTTATTGACAAAAACCGACAGCAGTCCAGACTGGCCCATGGGTCATCGTTGGCCAAACCCCAGTCTGGATTAAGGGCATGGGTCCCAGCGTGGCTCAGAACTAGCTGCTATTACCCACCAAAAAGCAAGCCCTGACCTTGCATTCGCAAACAAGTGCTCCAGTGAGATACGCTATGGGGTTCAGGGGTAGGGTGTGGACCCTGCCAAGAGTTTGCAGAGCGGAAGCAGGTCCATGTCCCTTTCCATGATAGAGCAAAGCACCCCAACTCCAGCACGTTCTTGCACCGACTCCTCAAGCCAGATGGTCATGGCAGGGGGAGGAGGTGGGGCCCCTGCTCATCATAGACTCACAGAGCAGCGGCGCCGTAAGGCTCAGAGGCCCTGCCAACCAGAGTGCCTCGCAGCGTTGTGGGAAAATGTGCTGCAGGAAGAATGTCCCCTTCTGTCGGGTGTGGGAACCCCAGAGTTAAACAAAACCTGCCATTGTCCGTCCTGTAGGACTGTCTCTGAGCCATGAGGATGCTGATGGGCTTTGTGACTCCGGGAGGCCGTATCCTATTTCCCCCAACTCAGAAACGAGTTTTCCAGGGCTTCAGGAATCTGCCCAGCCCCATTTGCTGAAGAGCCAATCTCCTTCAACACTTTATTTTATAACCAAGGAAACCTAAGGCCCACGGCGGTCAAATGTCTCAATCAGGGCGACACAGAGGGCTGGGGATGGGGTCGGGATGCAGTTTCGACGTGCTCGGGAGAGCCATGGAGTTGGGGTGCCACTCCCTGCCCTGATAGAGTCACAGATGCGGGTGTCCTGGGCTATGCCTGTGCCCACGGCAACACGAAGGTGGTTTTGTCCCGGGGCGCACCGCGTCCGTTCCTCTCTGGCTTTCCAGCTGGGGCACTGGTGACATTATGGGCAGGATAATTTTTTGATGTGGGGGCTGTCCTTGCTCTGGAGGATAGTTAGGGTACCAGTGGCATCTCCCAGTCCTGGTCCTAGCCACCAAAAATGTCCATAGACGTGGCCAGATGTCCCCTGAGGGGTAAAATCACTCCAGTCGAGAACCACTGCTCTGTCTTCATTAAGCTAGTAAGCGTGGGCCCTGCATTTTCTGGGATCGCTGATCATGGGGGAAAGTTGTGCTGGCGCTCTGACCGAGTATAGCAGAATCCCCGGGGGGCGTGGGGTGGCGACGGAGGCATCCCAGGCAGGAGGCTTGAAGAGTCCTGAAGACACCAGAAGGTACGCAGGTGCTTCCTGCTGCATTAGGGTTGGGTGCCTCCAGTTGAGGGGTTCCTGGATGGGGAGGCACAGCTGAAGAGGGGGCAGAGGTGAAATCCGGAGTGGATGGAGGGCATGCGCCCTGGGCAGAGGACTTCACGCCAGGGCAGGAGGGGAATGAGCTTGCAGGCAGGGAGTGATGGAGTGTTCAGGGAACAGCGATGTGGGACAGGGGGTGGGATGTACGAGGAGGGCACGGAACAGTGGGGCGGAGAGTGTGCTGGAAGGTGAGCCCCACAGCCGACCAGAAGGCCGTGCTGGAGTCTGGGAGACTGTGGATGAACGGCTGGAACGACAGTGAGCTTGGGTGTGGATGGGAGGGCTGTGGACAATATTCCGTGGGTAGTGTCATTCTACAGGCATTGTCTTCTCGAAACTTTGATGGTATGAAGCTTTTGGAGCCTTTTCCAGGACTGATTCCCACAGTCTAGGGAGGAGGGTTGCCCTGAATGACAGACGGCTGGTCCAGAGTGTTCCACGAGCAGGTGGCCACACTGGTGCCGAGAAAGAGAAACCAGACAGTCTGCATGGGTCTCACACGACTGTTCTGGGTAGGCAGGTGTCCTTCTCACCAAAGTTTGTTGAACAGTTGCTAGGTGTCTGAGTTAGGCCAGGGCGGACCAAGGTTTCTTCACAGGCTAATGAGTTCATGGAGAAGAACGGGACTGCGCCCTTGTAGTTGGTGGGTTGGCGGGCTGGTTCGTTAGTTGTCGTTCAAGGTGATGTGGAACTTGTAGGGGATTCTGGAGCATCTCCTGGTTCTGTAGTGACAGCCTCCCAGGTAGGTGAGTGGGTTGACTTGACATTGGCAGGTGTGTGAGCCGAATGGGGGGCGGCAGGGGTGGGAGTAGCTGGTCAGAGCGAGCAAAGGAGTGGAGCGAGCCTTTCTGTGACAAACTGGGCTCAGGTGAGTGTGGGAACAGCCCGTGGTACCCAGCTCAGGAGTTTGGGCCTGATCCTACAGGCAGGACAGAGCCACTGAAGGCTTTAGAGTGAGGACATCATGACGAACACCGTGCACGTTTGAACGAGAGGGCATGTGCGTATCACTGGGGCTTTTCTCACAAGACGCTCCCGGGAGACACCGCTTGATCTGAATCAGCATTGCTTACAGTCGTCAGTTCTGCACAGAAAAAAAGACGGGGTTTGGTGCTTTCAACTCTCGTGCTTTTCTCTGTGTAATGTTTTCCATCATGAAAATAGCTTCATTGTGCCCGCTTATCACAGTGTGCACTCATTGCGAAGACCCTGAGGGATACGTCATATGTAAATACAAAGAAGTTCCAATCGCTTCCTCCTGAGGTCCCCACGCGAACCTTCCGACACCCGACCCTGCCGGGCTGATGAGACACACACATTCGTATCTTCAGGAGGACACGTTGGGGCGCGTGTTTTGCGTTTGCCTACGACCCGCTTCCCTTTTGTCCCTCTCATCCCCGCCCCAAAGTAACGGTAACCCCTGAGCATGTCTTCCCAGCCTTCTTTTTTTTTCACGTTGAGGTGAAATCCGCATACCAGACTTTACCATCTGTCTTAGTCATCCCGGCTTACTACGAGAGAGCAGGCAGGCGCGGGCTTCACCAGCAGATGCGGGTGTCTCACGGTTCGCGAGGCTGGACCCCCCCACCCCGAGATCAGGGTGCTGGCAGGTGTGGTGTGCGGCGAGACCCTCTTCCTGGCGGGTGCACAGCTGTCTTACCGTGTACTCATCTGGCAGAGAGAGAGAGATCATCTCTCTGGGGGTTCTTCTTAGCAGGGCACTAACCCCATTCGTGGGGCTCTGCCCTCTGGACCTCAGCACCTCCCAAACGCCTGATCTCCTCATATGATCACACTGGGGGTTAGGATTTCAACATATGCATTTCTGGGGGACACACCCTGAGAGTCCATGGCACATCTTAACCATTTGTAAATGTACGGTTCAGTAGCAGTACGCACGTTTACGGGGTTTTACATCTATTGCTAACATCTGTCTCTAGAATGCCTCAGCGTGTAAAACTGAAACTCTGTCCTCATTAAACAACGACTCCCTCTCCCTCACACACACACACCCAAACTCGGGCAGCCACCGTTCTAATTTCTTTTTTTTCCTTTAAAAAATTCTATTTTATTTCTCATTTTTAAAACGATTTATTTATTTGAGAGCGAGAGAGTGAGTGGGGGGAGGAGCAGAGGGAGAGAATCTTCAAGCAGGCTGCCCGCCGAGCGTGGAGTCCAACACGGGGCTTGATCTCATGACCCGGGAGATCATGACCTGAGCTAAAACCAAGAATCGGATGCTTCACCTACTGGAGCCAGCCAGGTGCCCCTATTTCTTATTTTTAATATAAACAAAAATTGTAACATTTTTAACTGTTTGTAGGGTTCAGAATTCCAAAGGTATAATACAGCAGATAGGGAAAAGTCTCCCCCAATCGACTCCTGTTCCACAGACACCCTGGTCCCCTCCACAGAGTGTCAAATATAGTCATTTTCTTGGGGAGGGGTCCATCCGGATCTGCTGTGCTTATGTAACCATGCATGTAATACACTGTTTCTCTTTCTCCCTGAAATGGCGACACACTATATTGTACTTTGCTTTAAAGAAATAGTCCTGGGGCTTATGTTGGGGGCTCCCACACCCTTCAGATCACTCCCTGCCGCGCCCCATGCTGGCTTCCGACTGGGTTCAGGGGAAGGGAGGGAGAAGAGGGAAGTTGAGTTGGACTGTCTCGGTCCCTGTGAACAGGTCACTCGCACTAGCCGTGTCCATCTGCAGGCCTCTGGTGCCTTCCAGCATACCACCAGGTTCTTCTGGGGTACCTGTGCTGGGGTTGAACTTTGTCCTTTGGGCGTGAGGTGGGTGAGAACCCACTGCCCTAACCCCCGATGGCAGCAGTCTCCCTTTCTGGGCTCCTTCGTACCTGTCGACACTTTTTTTTTTTGGTGTAGAACAGCATTTTAAAAATTACCTTCATCATGGTAAGTGTACTGTTTTATCGCCATCACCCCACCCCAGTGCCATTCTCCTTTCTGTCCCTAAGAATCTGACTCCTCGCGAAACCTCGGGTAAGTGGAATCACACGGTACTCGTCTTCTTATGACTGGTTTATTTCACTTAGCATCATGTCCTCAAGGGCCCTATGCGCTCCGGCGTGTGACGGGTTTTCCTTCCTGTTGAAGACTGAATAGTACTGTGTTGTGTGCGTGTCCCACGTCTCGCTTATCCCAAGCTCATCTATCGAGGGACGCTTATGTTGCTTCCACTTTTTGGCTCTGTGAACAATGCTGCTGTTAACACAGGTGTGTAAATATCTGCTTGAGACCCTGCTGTCAGTTCTTTTGGGGGTATAACCAGAAGTGGAGTTGCTGGGTCGTCCGGTAAATCTATTTTTAATTTTCTGGAGGAACCGCCATACTGTTTTCTGCAACAGCTACACCATGTTTACGTTCCCACCAAGACGGTACAGGGGTTCCAATTCTCCACATCCTTTCCAACATCTGTTATCTTCTGGTTGTTTTTACTTTAACGTAACCCTTTTACTGAAGGTTAATATGCCCCAAATAGCTCCATATACCTTCCTGCCTGCTTAGTGATACATATGCATGTATCTTCGGGGACGGCGTTCTTTTATTAAAACTGGCTCGCCTTTTGTATCCCCATTGCTCTTCTCTCTAAATGCATGTGGAAATGCCTCCAGGATCACTGGTGTGGTTTTACCTTGTTTTTTTTTTAATTTTTATTTTTATTAAAATTCCATTTAGTTAACATACAGTGTATTATTAGTTTCAGAGGTAGAATTCAGTGATTCATCAGTTGCATATAACACCCAGTACTCATTACTTCACGTGCCCTCCTTAATGCCCATCCCCCAGTTATCCCATCCCTCCCCTCCCTCCCCTCCAGCAACTGTCAGTTTGTTTCCTATGGTTTGTCTCCTTATTTCCATCTTATTTTATTTTTCCTTCCCTTCTATGTTCATTTGTTTGTTTCTTTAATTCCACACATGAATGAAATCATATGATACTTGTCTTTTTCCGATTGACTTACTTCGCTTAGCATAATACCCTCGAGTTCCATCTATGTCATTGCAAATGGCAAGATTCCATTCTTTTTGATGGCAGAGTAATATTCCATTATAGATATAGACCACATCTTCTTTATCCATTCATCTGTTGATGGATATCTGAGCTCTTTCCATATTGTGGCTATTGTGGACGTTGCTGCTATGAACGTGGGGGTATAGGTACCCCTTTGGATCACTATTTTTGTATCCTTTGGTTAAAGGCCTAGTGGTGCAATTGCTGGGTTGTAGGCCAAACCTTGTTTTTAGATTGCTGTGTAAGGTTCATGGTACAGATGTGCCAGAGTTGTCCACTGGATGACTCTTCCATCAGTGATGATACACTTAACTGGAGATGCAGACAGTGGCAGTGTCTCTGTAATAAACACCCACGCGGATACCCTGAGGATGGGCACTTTTGTTCTTGTGGGCCCAGGAGTGCAATTGCTGGAATGATTTCTGTGTCGATTTTGTCTCCCCAAAGCTGCGTCGATTCAAATGGCGCCGGCCACGTGGGCGCGCGCTCCTCTCCCCCCGCCAGCAGTGGGCACGATTTCTGCACTGACTATATAGAAACCTGGGGGTGCTAACTGATCACTCATTATTAGTTCAGTTCTGTGTCTCTCTGTCTACCAGGGAGGTCGGGCATCTCTTCATACAAGTGTATTTGCCATTTGCATTTACCTCCCCCCCCGAATTGCCTATTCAAGTCCTCTGGCCATTTGACCGTTGTGCAGGAAAAGGACCAGAAGCAAACGTGACAGACTGTTGACAGCTGTTCATTTGAGGTGTTGAAAATATCTGTCCCTTGTATAGATTTTTGAATAACAAATTTTCAAAATGAAGAAAGCCGTCGAAATGAGAGTGTTTTAGGGAGCCAGGTTGTGTGGGCTGGGTTGGAGAGATGCTGCGGGCAAGGAGGCCAGTCTGGGGACTCTTGCGGTCGCCTTGCCGGTGATAGTGACTCAAACATGAGAGTGGGGACAGATTGGAGCAATTATGGGGGAAAGGAGTTTACACCATTTGGTGCCAGCGTGGGAAGCCAAGAAGAAGAGTCGTCCAGGGAAGTGAGGGGTTTGAATCTGGGTGCCTGGGAGGGTGAGGACAGAAATTGGCAGAGACGTGGAGGCTGGGAGGGACCCGCGTCTGAGTCGGGGTGGGGTGGGGGCAGCTGCGTGTGAGTTGGGGGCAGGGTTGCCATTAGAGTGATGCTATTTGCTGGATGTGTCAAGGTCAAGGGGAGATGCTCCTGAGAGCCAGGAGAGGAGAGGACCCCAGGGAGGGTGGGCCGGTCAAGAACATCTGTGTTTAAGGGGCAGGAGGAAGAGCCGGCAGTGGAGCTGGGGTGGGAGCCTTGCCGAGCAGGAAACCAATGATTCAAGGTCAAGGTTGTGGTTGGTATTTTCATGCACGGTTGAGCGATGGAGAAGATGCTGTTGGGGGCTGTTCGATTTATTGATGAGGAGGTCGTGACTTCAGAAGAGCACTTTCCTGAAGCGGCTGGGACCCAAAGTCAGCTCGTTGGATTCTGTAGCCTGAGTGTGTGGAGACTGACGGAGGCCACAGGAAGTGTGGGTGGTGGCAGCAGAGGGCAACGAGTCCACAGGGCACCCTGGGCCGGTGGCCCTCCAGTGAGGCTTCCGTGCTCTTGTGCGCGAGCAAGGACCAAGCCGCCCTCGCAGGCCATGCGGGGCACCAGCCGCCCCAGGTGTCTCGCAGGTCCCTAGTCCAGGGCGGAATCTGCCAGAAGCCGCCTTCCTGTGAGAACCTTGAGAACCTCCATCTCCCTGTTGCAGTGTCTGTTCCCAGAGCAGCCCCGAGGGACCAGAGGAGACATGAGTCATTTCCTGGACAGCAACCTGTCCCAGCTTCCTAGCCATTTTGGGCTCAGCCTTCCATAAATTATCTTCCTTTTCAAGCCCACTTGTAGCTCCTGCCAGTCCTGCCTCCCTGTCAGGTGTTTGAGGCACCCACGGTGTGATAGCAAGTGAGACCCCCCACCCCCGGCCCCCCGCTCCCCGCACAGACTGGGCCCTGCCAGTAGCCCAAGCCCTTCTTTTCCTTATTCTAACTGAGAGGAAGGGAGGTTGGCAAAGAGGTCTGAGGAACCTGTGAGCCAAACAAATGGTGACATTCTATCTCTGCTTGGGCTGATTTCCCCCTCAGCTTGGCTCCTGGGAAGACAGCTCCATGTGCGGACAACCTTGGCCACGGCTGGCGGAGGGAGGCGGGCGGGGCAGGGCCAGGGGTGGCTGGCCACGCGCCTTCGCCTTGTTCAGCGTGGGTGGTGGTAGCTTGGGGTGGAGGGACCCCACGTTCCTTGCTTAATTTTTCTATGCCTCAGGTTTTTCTTCCTTATTTTCATATAAAACATTGTTTAAAAGATTTCTTATAGAGAGTGAGAGAGCACATGCACAGGCGGGAGGGGCAGAGGAAGAGGGAGAGAGAGAATCCCAAGCAGATGCCTCACCCAGCGTGGAGCCCAAAGCGGGGTTCGATCCCAGGACCCCGAGATCATGACCTGAGCCAAAATCAAGGGTCGGACGCTTAAATGACTGAGCCTCCCGGGTACCTCTAAAACAGAGTATTTCTTAGGTAAAATACACATAACGTGAAATTTACTGTTTTTACTACTTTTCAGCGTCCAGTTCAGTGGCATCCAGCACCTTCGCACAGCTCTGCCCCCTCCCCGCCTGCCACCCGCAGAACTGTCTCGTGCTCCCCAACTGAAAGTCTGTCCCCCTGAAACACTAGCGCCCCTCCCCGTTCTGCGGCCCTTGGCGTCACCGTTGCCCTTCCCGTCTATGAATCTGGCTACTCGAGGCCTCATAGAAGTGGAGTCATCAGTAGTTGTCTTTTGGGGACTGGATTCTTTCCCTGGACGTCATGTCCTCCAGGTTCACGTGTGTTACAGCATGTGGCAGAACGTCCTTCCTTTTCAAGGCTCAGTGCTGTTCCTTGTGTGGCTCTGCCCCACTTTGCTGCTCCTTCCGTTTGTCCACGGACACTTGGCTTGCTTCCACCGTGTAGCTGTCGTGAATAATGAGCGTGGGTGGACAAATACCTGCTCGAGACTCTGCTTTCGATTCTTTCGAGTGTGTGCCCAGCGGTGAGTCGCTGGATCATTTGTTCCTGGTAATTTTGTTTCAGTTTTTGCCGATGCGCCGTCCTTCCTACCACAGCAGCTGCACCTTTTACAAAACGAAGCGTTTTAAGAAGCTTTAAAAGAAGGTGGTGGTTCGCTGGTTCTGTGCTCAGTGGCTGGAAGATGACCTTTGGAGTTGAGATTTGACCACCGGAAGATCATGTGACCAATAATTATGATGCCACCTAATGCATTAATACGTGTCAGGTGCAAAGTGCCCCAAAGTGTCCCCCTCGTGGCGAGGTCCATGTGAGCATCCGGCACTGTTTGAGTTGAGGACCCACTACGTGCTGGGAAATGTTGGCCTCGTCACGTAGATTATTGTCTCTGCTTCTCTCTGCTCTCTTGCAGACTCCGTATTCATTACTCTCTTCTCGCTTTCCTGGGTTCAAGGCCCCGGCCATCCTGCTCCAGACCCTGTCTCGCGCACATGCTTGCTAGTTCTTGCACTAAATGCTCCTGCCGCTGTAATCACTTGACCTCCCTTGGGTTCCCAAATACGCCATCACCGCTGGCCGGGTTCTCTGCCCAGAGTGTCTCTCCTGCCCGCCTCCCGCAGCTCATCTCTGTTATTAACACCTCAGCCCTGTGTCAGGACCCCTCGAGGGGCACAGCCCCTCCTCCACCCACAGCCTGCCCGCCCCCCACCTGTCTCCGCAGCCCCCGCAGGTCGTGCACCTGCTTCTGCTGTGACTGTCCTGCTGCAGACACCGTGGCTTGTGACCTCAGTCTCCCCACCCCAAGCCCTGCCCAGGCAGGCTGTTGAATTTGCTGGATGGATCATTAGTAGTTAGGAAGGAGCAAGGCTGCGTTAAGAAGCTTCTTGGGGCGCCTGGGTGGCACAGCAGTTAAGCGTCTGCCTTCGGCTCAGGGCATGATCCCGGTGTTATGGGATCGAGCCCCACATCAGACTCCTCTGCTGGGAGCCTGCTTCTTCCTCTCCCACTCCCCCTGCTTGTGTTCTCTGTCTCGCTGGCTGTCTCTATCTCTGTCGAATAATTAAATTAAAAAATCTTTAAAAAAAAAAAAAGAAGCTTCTTTACTTTTTCCTGATGGTTTATGTTTCTCTTCACCATGTGAGGAGAAAGACTACAATGAGAAAACCAGTTTATGGGTTTTTAAACAGAGGACACCGCTCAGTACAACTTCCCTAGCTGTGCTCTTGCTGGGGAAAGCAGCCATGGTGCCTTGCCCAGGCGGGGAGTCCTCAAGGGAGAAAGGGGAAGGGAGGCCCCAAGGAGGGTCTGGGGTCTTAGTCCAGTGATTCTTGACCCCTTCGCTTCCCCCTCTCGGAACAAAGTCCACACCTGAGGGTCTGGAAGAAACTACATTAACTCAAGTGAGTGGGGGGAGGAGCCTTCTGGTAGTTTCTGTCTGGTTGTCCTAGAAATGCTCCATTTCAATTCCCAGCATGTCAGAGTGGGGATCTGAGACTCACCCCTGCCATTCAGCCCTGCCCCCTGAAAAGAGCAGCTCTGTGACAGGGGCAGGGTGGGGGCAGAAGTTGGCCCCTGGTCCCTCTAAGACAAGCAAGGACTTGGCCAGGTGGGGCAGGGAGACTGGGAGGTTGGCTCCTGATACCCAGGGGAGCCAGGGCTTCACCTCCAAAGGTACTGGGTTCTTTTCAAAGGAGAGGGGGCACCCCTCAAGATGCTGGCCCCTCCCCACGGAGCTGCCACAGCCTCTGGTACCCCCTCTCTGCCCAGAGCACAGCCCAGGGGGGAACCTTGCACCTGGCCAGGGGACCCCTCTGTGGCCCTGGAGACACTGGCCTGCCTGGTCCCTGAGGTTTTAACTTCAAGACCTCCCTGGTTTGGGGACGGAAAACCCTCTACTGGGGGTGAGAGAGCAGGGCAAGGGGGTGGGCAGACGTGCACCCTAGCGCTCTGCTACCCTTCTCCCCTCCGGGCACGAGCACTCACCCTCCCGTCTGGCTTGGGAAAGGGTCCCCTCGTCAGCAGCCACTCTGTGGGCAGCTCCCACTCCCAGCCTCGGCCCTGCCCTCCTGATGGGGACACTCTGGCCACTTGGGGTGCCATGTGGACATTTGTTAAGGGTTCAGGGCCTCCAGCCTCCCACCTCCTGTTCCTTGTGCTTCCTTTCCTGCATCATCCTGTCTCTCTCTCTTCCTGTTCCTCAGTCTCTCCGTGTGTTTGTGTCTCTGTGTCTTCTGTCTCTGTGTCCCGGGAGGCCCCCGAAGCCAGGGTGGGCTCTTCTAGCCTGAGACCACCATGACTAAACTAAGACTGGGGAAAACTTGTCCCGAGTGCCTGGTGGGGTGGGGTGGAGGGGGTAATTCCAGAGGGTAAGACAGATATTCTAGTGGCCCATCCTTTTGCCCGGGGCTCGGACCTGCAGGCACATTCCCTGTCCAGAGTTAGCAGTCTGTCCCCTGGGGGGAAACGGAGGGAAGCCCCCACCTTCTCAGTGTGGAAATAGGAGAGAGAAAGCATGGCTTGCATCAGTGCTGGAAAATATTAAAGGCTCAGGTATAAATCCGAGGTGGGGGACGGTGGAGGACAGAAAACCTCTCCTTGCATGTGCCCCTCCCCCCGCCACCTGGGGGACACCTAGAGACGGGGGTGAGGAGTGTCCCTCGGCTCTCTCCCTACCCTGTTCCCACAGGAATACCCCTTCAGTTTCTGCTCACGGGGACGTGGGACACAGCTGAGGCCCTGGCCATGAGGTGCCTCCGCCTGGGGGAGACCCAACTGCCAAGGATTGGGAGACCCAACTGGGGTTCCAGGTCTGCTCTAATAGGAGGCAGATGGGGATCAGTGCCCACACTGGGCCTGAAGCACCCCCCGAGGACAGCCTTGGGGGGAATGGCCGTGGCCTGGGTGTGATCCTGGCCCATTGCCCGCCGGCTCCGCCTGGAGCCCAGGAAGCTGGTGAATTTCTATTCATTTCATGACAAGTTGTCTGGGGACAAGAGAGCTGGTCATTGCCGGAAGGGGGCTAGGAAGGCAGCGAAGGGAACGGTCCTGTCATGAGGCTGCCCCCACGGGCCGGGCTGGGGTCTACAGGGACGTCACCCCCACCGCTGCCAAGCTGGGCCCACCTGTTGTTTTGAAACCTCGACTTACTGGCTTTTGAAATGGGTTCAGTGTCTGCGTGGGGTTCTGCCTTTATCCCATTTCCTCTGTGACTTCCAGCCTTGCTTTTCTGGGCTTCCCTAAAGGGGCTGGAGGGAGGGTGGCCTGGTCTTGGAGGGTGCTGCAGCAGCAGGAGGAAGGGAACGGGTTACAAAGTGGCCTCCCCTTGGGCCCACAGCCTCCCTTCTGGAGGGCTTTTAAAAACTGGCCTGTTACCTTGTAATTGTTCCCAGCAGCGGGGAGCGGGCCTATGGAAGAGCGGCTTCGGTGTTTGTTTTGCCTTCTGTGTTCTCCAGGCTGCTGGTAACCAAGGGCCGCTTCCCCTTGGTGACGGTGGAGCTCACTCAGGCCAGGGCTGATCCAGCCCCGGCAAGGGAGGCCCCGGGGACCCGCGGGCCTGGCCGCTGGCAGGGAGGGCACCCTGCTCCCGGGGCTCCAGGTGCTGCCTCCACTCCTCAGTTCTGCCCCCAGCCTGAGGGCCTGTGGGCTTCTCTCCTGACGCTTTCCCCAGGCACTGGCCCGGAACATTCCAGAACTCTGGATCTGCCGGTAGGTGTCCGGGAGACCGTGAGGCCACTTACTGGCGGGCCGTGTGGGGCGGCTCTCGGGCAGGGCTGTGGGCTTCAGCCAGGATACTCCTTGGGGCCACAAGGGACCCGCATTCTAGGTTCCAGCAGGACCCAGGGTCCGGAGGTGACCCCGGGGGAGGTTTTTGTGGGAGAAGATGTGTGTGAGGCTGGCCGGGAAAGGCTCTGTGACCGAGAGTGCCAGGACAGACAGAGGGACGGGGTTCCAGCGGGTGGGGTTGTTTGAAGTGAAAGGGTCAGCATCACAACAGGTGTGGCCGCAAGAACACGTGAGGCTCCCGGAGAGTGGCAAGGCTGGCGTGGCTAGCTGGGGAGGCGAGGATATTGGGAGAGCTGAGGAGGCCTTGGAGGGTGGGCAGAAGGGAGCCCCTGATGAACTGTGAGCAGAGGAGGGGTCTGGAGTGGTGTCACCAAAACCTTGGTCTTCCCAGACCCCGAGTGACGGGGGCTTCCAGAAGGTATGGGCCTGTTTTTTGTGCCCCTGCTCCGGTGGGGCCGGCAGAAGGACGGGCCCTGACAGGCTCCGCCCATTACTTCTGTGAAACTTGTCAGCTTCAAGGTTCGGTTTGGCAGATGCCAGTGATGTTTCAAGACCGCTTCCTGGAGAGGGCTGGCGCCCCTCCGTTTTCTTTCTGAAGCGTGTTCCCTCCAGGCCTCTGCCTTGGGGAGGGCCCGCTCCACAGCCTGCCCGGGACCTGGGCACAGGTCACCTGGGGAGGGCCCGAGACTCTGCATTTCCAGCCAGCGCCAGGCGTAACCAGATGCGGGGCCCCGGGGGGAACTGTTCCCTGGCCCCGAGAGGAACTGTGTTCTCGGGGAAGGAGTTGGACGGCTCCCCGTGCAGGACCGCAGTCCTGTCTGGTTTTCCGTTTGGGGGCCCCGGGGAGGGGGTGCTGTCAATCAAGAGAGGTGGGATATGTCGGTGGGGGCTGGGAGCAGGGCGCGCGGGGACCGGCCGAGCTGCACCGTCCGCATTCACACGGATTCCTTCCACCGGCCCAGCTGCCGATACTATTAAACCTCCGTGATTCACTCCAGCGCGTTTCAAGGGAAGGCGTTGTGTTACGAAAACGTGGGTCCCGGCCGCTTGTTTTGCTGGCAGGTCTCGCTGCCTCAGCAGAAAAGAGGCGCTCTTGATATGGGAACGGAAACTTGGGACGGCCTTAGAAATATCCAGTGTGTTCGGCGGGAGAGAAAAGCTGTGGTCTTCCTCCAGCTGTGGAAACTCGCTGCCTGGCCAGGAAGGCAGTCCCGGGGCCGGCCGCAGCGGGAGGGGGCCGGCAAGAGGGGTCCCCACACCTGGGTCTGTGGTCTGAGCTGCCTGCAGCCGTGACCTTGGGGGGTGTGGGGTGCGTCCTCTGCCCCCCATTTCCCTGTGAAGGTACCCTGCTGCCAGTTGTATTTTATGACAAGTGCATGCAGAGGAAGTATCTTTCTGAACGTGGTCTGTCTGATGGTGCTGAGGCGAGCACGTGTGGCGTGCACCTGCACCCCTCATGGGGACCTAGGAGCGGGGGGACCTGGCCAGCCTGAATGGCCGATACTGGGCTTGCTTACGTTTCCAAAGTTGTGCTGACAAGCTTGCTGGAGAAGCAAACACAGTCACTCTGGCTTCGTCCCTCTGCCCTGATTACCATCCGGGACTAGCCCGTTAAATGGGTATCAGGCCAGTTTCCCTTTTTCCCTTTTGTGTTCTCAAATGTGATACGGGGGTCAGCCCAGATGGGAGTTGTTTTCCCAAGTGGAATAGACTCAGCCCAGGTCCGAGTTGCTTTCCCAAGAAACTTCTCCAGATGTGTGTGTCCCGGCCACCTGGCCTCAGCAGAGCCCAGGACCCCCAGAACCCACCCCCGCCCCTGCAGCTGCCACCACGTCCTGGGGCAGGCTCCATGGGGGACGTGGGGAGGCACCAGGCAGTGTCCGGAGAGGCAGGCAAACCCTCCGCTGGCCTTGCCACTTCGGCACCTGAGGGCTTCCTGAGGAGGCCTCTCCCGTCATTAATGAGCCTGAGATGGTGAGAGGCAGCACGGAGCTGAGTCACCGACACCTCGGGGAGGCTGTTCTTTGTGGCTGTTCTATGGCTGCATTCCACCACTGGAAAGCTACCAGAGACGCTCTCTCCAGAAACCCTCCCGGCTTCCCTCCCTCTCTGCCTTCCTTCCCTCTCCTCAAAGCCCTGAATGACAAATGCATCACCTGTGTTGGGTTGTTATGAAGTGCCAGGCTTTCTGCGGGCTCCTCATTTCATCTTCAAAGCAAACCCGTGACGTTGAGCAGTCATCCCCGATTCCGGTAGAAGAGGAAGCTGAGGCTCAGAAAGGGTACAGAACTTGCCCAGGGTCTCCCCGCTCGTGGAGCTGAAGCCCAAGTGGCCCGCTCCAGACTGCCTGTGTCTTCTCCCTCTTTGTAGGCGCTTGGTAAACAAGTTGCCCTTGATTGATCCTGTTTCAGTTCCAAGAAGCCTTGGATAGAGGCAGTGGGGCTACTCAGATGACGATCCCAAGGGGGCCAGCTGGGCTCCAGGGGTCACTGTGGTTCACCCACATTTTGTAGATTCAGGAACTGGATTGTTTTCCCCCAGCGTCTCCAATTTTGATAGTTTAGAGATAGCTACCAAACTCACAAGAGACTGAGGTATAAACCTGAGGTATTTGTTCCCATACAGTAAGGAGTAGGACAGTCGAGTGTGCTGAAGATGGGTGTTCGCCTCTACAAGTGGCAAATGGGAAGCCCAGACCCAGAGCTCAGGGAAACCGGCCGAATGGCCCTCCTGTTTCGTAACCTGGTATCTTGGCCGTGACCATAAGGGCAGAAGCGACAAGGGCTGGAGTCCTTGGGTCCGTAGGTTAGGCCACCCTCTTCCCGGGCTCTGGGTCCGTGTGCTCGCTCACCGCTAGCTGTTCTAAACAAGCCCTTTCATTAGACAGGCCTAACGTCACCTGTTGGGTGAGAGTTCGTTTTGGTGACGTTCTGGATCCTACTGCTTCTGCTACCCTTAGGTTCAAGCTGCATCCTTGCATTGATGCCCCAGCTGGGCTCCCTGCTTCCACTCTGGCCGCCAGCAGCCTCTTCTGAACACAGCAGCCTAAAACGATCCTGTTAGAGCCGAAGTCACACCTGTCCTGCCTGCTCAAAGCTCTCTGCTGGTTTCTCATCACACTGAAGACAGAGCCCAGAGTCCTGACTCTGGCCCGCAAGGCCCGTGTGCCTGCTCTCTGCATAGCTCTTACCCTTCCTCCTCCCACAGCCTCCCCTCCCTGTGCTCCAGCCCTACGGCCCCTCTGTGATTCTCCCAGCATGCCAATCGTGCTGCCACCTCAGGGCCTTTGCACGTCCTGCTCCCTCTGCCCAGGACACTCTTCCCCTGGAGCGGGCGCGTGCTCTTCTCCCCTCCTTCATCCAGGTCTCTGTCCACATCTCACGGTATCAGAGAAACCCTCCCTTACCACCTGCTCCCATCTCTTGCTGTGTCCTCACTACTCGGCCTTATTTTTCTTTGACACAGATTAGTTGACCCTGCGTTAGATATCTGTTCATTCAACGCTTATTTATTGAGCACCTCCTATGCCCCAGGCACTGTTCTAGGCCTGGGGCTGCCTCAGTGAACACGACAGATAAAAATCTCTGCCCTCAAAGTCTGCATTAATTGTCCAAAGGATTGCTATCTGGCTCCCTAGACTTAAACTCCACAGAGGCAAGCATTTCTACCTATATGTACATAGTAGGTGCCTAATAAATAGTTTTGGGATGAATGACAACCCTAAGACGGCTTATTTGGACTTGGGGGTTTTCCAAGTGCTCATCGCCTGAAGATGTCTGGACCTCAACTGAAGTTGGATCACTTCTGCAGGCGACTGTTTCGCTGATTTTGCCCGTTCTCACCACTTTCCACCTGGGGAGGGTGCTCTGTGCCCACGCAGGTGGGACGCCACCCTTCTCTCCTAAACGCCGACCATGTGTAGCCCACACTTTTGAACGATCCGCTTAGTTGGGGTCCTCAGGGACTAGGGAACAAAGGAAGGTCTTGGGAAGCCCGTGCCCCCCACCAGGGCTCTGCGGGTCCTTGTGGGAGGGGGTGAGTATGCAACCCGGATGTTTTGTAAGCACGTGCTGTATCTGCATAGGCCTTGTGCGTGGTCCTGTTTTTCCCAGCTTCCCAGGTTTTCCATGAGTGAGTCCAGCCAGAGAGGGTCAGTGGAGGACGGTAGCACCGGCCCGAGAGGCTTAGGTCTCTCCAGGTCTTTGAGCGATAATCCTCACGAGAACCCAGAAACTCAACCCACGAGAGCAGGTTTTCATGTGGCGACAGGTCCAGTCCAACCGCGCGCCAGCCTGGGCCAAAGCCCCGTGCCGCGGCTTTGCGGCTGACAGCGGGAGTGAGCAGGACCCGCGCCGCGAGGACGGTCTCCTGGTATCGCAAAGTAGGGCTTCTGCCAACTTGGAGTGGCCTCTGTGCAAAAGTAGGGGCCTGGGAGTTCTAACGTGGCCCTCCTCACCCGACCTCGGTCCCCGAGCGGGGAGTGTGCAGATGGTGATCTCCGGGACGTGGGGGTCCTTCCGCAGCCTCGTCCTCAGCCCGGGGCGCTCCTGCGTGTGTTGTCCGCCACATTTCGGGCACAGGCTCAGAAATGCAGGCACGCACTCCAGATCCCGCCAGAGAAACTCCATCTGCAGGTGCCGTGTCCAGGCGCCAGGGGTGCCAAACCACAGCTCTGCACTTTTTCTTGTGGAGGAAAGAAAGGGGGGTTGGGGTGGGGAGCCCTGAGCGCCAGCGGCCCAGCTCTAGAAGACTCCTTACTCCCCACACGAGTGTCGTTGGCCGTGTCCCTGCATGGAAGCCTGGCTGACGGGCCTGCTTCCGCCAGCCAGACCTTTTCAAGCTCCGGGCCTCCCTCAGCTCTCCAGCCCCTTCCGCACCCACCCCCTGCCATGTGGATTTTGGACAGGTGGACGTTTTTCTCCCATGTGTGGTTTTTTTGTTTGTCAAGGTGAAATGCACATAATATAACAACAGTTTGAAAGCGTACCATTCAGCAGCATTTAGAACGTTCATGATGCCATGCAGCCACCACCTCTGGCTAGTTCCAGAGCATTCTTATCCACCCCCCAAAAGAGGCCCTGACTTGTTAGCAGTCACTCCCACTTCCCCCCACCTTCCCTGGCCCCTGGCAACCACCAATATGCTTTCTGTCTCTGTGGAGTCAACCTAGCCTGGCTTTATCATATCAGTGGGCTCATACCACATGTGACCTTTGATCCGGTTCTTTCCCTCGGCATCGATATTTCATTTGAGATTCGTCCAGGTTGTAGCATGCGTCAATCCTCTATTCTTCTTTATTGATGAATAATGTTCCATCGTAGGTATAATCCACAGTTGGTTTACCCTCTCCATCCACCGATGGGCATGGGCGTTCAGCCGTGTATGTTTTTGCAACAGTAATAAAACAATGGTAAGGAAATTTGAAAGAAAGGGAAATTCATAAGCACATTACCTGAAACACAGACACATTTTCAATTTTCTGGTTTCCTTTTCCTCTCTTTTCCCACACATGCCTGTATGGTATGTTCTAGATTTCACTCTTAGGGCTGATACAGTTGGTGTTCTCCATTTCATTTGCCATCGCAAACCTTTTTCCTTGCATCTCCTACAGTGGTCCTTCCAGCCAGCATCTTTGACGGCTGCGTAGTACTCCTAGGAGCCCCAGCTGGGGAGGCCGCTTCCTGCCTCCCTTGCCTTACCCCCCACCCCGTGACAAGCTGGTGCTGTGGGCATCTGGCACCTGGACCCTTCGGCAGACTGGAAGTTCAGGATTGATTGAGTCTCTGCCTTTGGACTTGCTTTGGACAAGAGACCCCTCTTGTCCAGTTGGTGGCCCAGGGTGTTCAGGACTTTCCAGGCGGGCAGAAGAGGAGGAGGAGGTCCAGCAGCCTAGAGCAGGAAGGCTGTGAGCCACCGTGGCTTTAGAAGCCGGGCTAAGTCCTTTTGTCGGCCGGCCTGTGAGGCGTGGGGATTTACCTCTCCCTCGGCATCCTGTTCAGTTCCGTGAAATCGCACACAGGGAACGGCGATTAGGTTGCACAAGGAGACACAAGGCCTGATTCCTTTTAGAATCCTTTCCAAGTTCCTTGGCTGCGGTCCAGTCGAGGTCCAGGTGACAAGCCTTCCGTCCAGCTAGCCGTGCAGAAATCTGAGCGCCTTTCGGCCCCCGTGGCCAGTTCAAAGACCAGGAGGTCCAGGGGGAGGTTGCTTTGACATTTAGTCTTCTACTAGAAATGGGCAGCGGGGTGTGGGCTCTGAGGTCCAACACTTTGAGAGCGATGAGGGAAGCCGGGGCCACAAACTCATGAGAGGAAGCCACCCTAAGGCCACCCTGCTGTGGAGAGATCCCTAACCCCACAGGGGACCATCGCTGCAAGCAACCTCCACGTTCGTCTCTACAGATGAATGACAGAGATGGTCATAGTGAACAGTACGCTTCCTAACACATAAAATGGACACGGGAGCTAATCTGTGATGACTAGGAAAAAGCACACTGGGGAGTGGTATGCGGGTATGAGCCTTTGCTCTAAGTGGACTACCCCCAGTGGGAGGGGGACCCTTTAATTTCTACTTTATATGTTTCTGGATTGCGATTTCTTACAAACCTGTATAACATTTGAAATATTTCAAATCAAGATAGGACAAGCAATTCTTTACAAATTGTTGTAAATCCGAGCCCAGTAGTTCTTCTTTCATATGGATTCCAGATTCCAAAATGTTGAGCTGTAAGGCCTTTGAACCCCCAGCATCCTAATCTTGTGGCGGGCTCCTTGGAATGCAGACCGCTGCCCCCCCACCAGGGTTTCTGATTCAGTGGGTCAGGAGTGGGGCCCACGCAGTTTTTTCTCCCGCAGGTGATGCTCACCTCCTAGTCCAGGGACTCCCACTTTGAGAACTCCTCCTGTGAGCGTAATCATTGGAGAACATCCCTACAGCCTCTTCCTCCCAGAGGAAGTTCTTGGGACTTCTGCCCCTGCTCTTGACCTAAGGAGCCCCCATTATTTCATTTGCAGGTCTTAAGGTGGTTCCCCCTCATGCGGGGCTTCCTGCCTCCCCACCTTCTTCCTGCAGCATGGTGGCGGGTGCCTGCGCGTCTGGTCGGCCCCAAGACACCCCCCTTGGCGGGGCTGGGCTCCTCGGGCCGCCGGTTAAGGCTGTGACTGGTGCCTGCCTTGGCATTCCCTGCTCACTGCTCTTTTGCACTGGACATTCAAGATTCTATCAGTGTCCCCTGGTGTTAAAAGGGGGCAGGAGAAAGCAGGGAGTGGCATGTATTAAGCACCTACTGTGTGCACCCAATGCCATGACGAGCCTTCTAGCTTCTCAATTCCACGCTGAAATCCTGAGCGCTGCCTTTCCCCTCCTTCTCCCCCACCCCCTCCCGGGTGGTTTGAGAGCATCACCTGGGTCTGTAGGGTGGGATAGGCAGACCGGCCTTCTAACAACCCTGGCAGCCAGCCCATCAAGTCTCAAGGGATCACTCTCAGAGGTGACCTTTCCCAGCTGGCACATCCCACCTGAGGAGGCTGGAGTGTAACCTGCTCCCACTCAGGCCTCCGGGCCTGAAAGCCTGGGCTTGGTCAGACTGCTGTTCCTGCGGCCTCCCTGATGGAGGCAGGTGGGAATTGGCCGGGGGAATTGCTCCAGGCCAGCGGGCTCTGGAGTGAGCAGGCCAGCAGCTGTCCTGCAGGTGCGCCAGGGCTCCTGCGAGAGCCCTTATTTCCCTGCAGAGACGCCTCTGGGCACCCGCCTCAGGGAGGGGAGGCTTCACCACTGGGTCACCCAGTTACCCCGGGGCTCGTAGGCTTCTGCCCCCAGACAGGTGGAGGCAAGAAGGGCCTGGTGCACCCGAGCCTTTCCCCCCGGGCTCCCCTGGGCTGTTGCTGTGGAGCTGGCCCGGTGCAGCTCTCTGCCCTGCCTTCCCGCTCCCTGTCTCTGGGGTACCAGGCAGGCCCAGCCGGATGGATGCCCAGCCCCCAGTGTAGGCTCCCCTGCCGCTCTTCCTCTCAGTACACTGCTGGTTAGGTCCCCGTGTGTCACTCGGTGTCACTGTGTGTCACTCAGGGCCCTCCGAGAACAGGTCTTCTCATCCGAACGAGGCACAGGTAGATGGCGTCACAGTCTTGCCTGGGGCCGCAGCCGTGACTCTTTATTTTAATTTTTAGTCTCTGTATGAATGTAACGCTGATTTCCCAGGGGCAGGGTTCAACTGATTTGAGCCCTTTCTGAAAGTGCCGTGAGTAACTTGGGTCCTTCCGTAGGTGTTTACAGCAGATGTGTTCTTGGTCTTTTGAGGTCAGAGGCTGGAGCTCTGGACCGTGCGGGATTTTCTCTCCAGAATCACTCGTCAGAACTTCCCGGAAGGGACCGATGCTTTTCGTGGGTTCTAGGGCCACAGACTTACTTTTACTCCCTGTTGGAGAGGAACACAGCCCTCCTGGGTGTCACCAGGCATCTCTCCTCAAGCGGGCAGATGGGATGGGGTGGGGGGCGCGTCTTGCGGGCGGCGGCACCATCTGCCGGGGGCTCCATGGCCAGGCTTGCAGGGAGCACGCCCCGAGCACGCTCCCTGCCAAAGCGTGTTCCCCAGTCCCAGCTCCCAGGAGCCCGGAGCCCTAATTAGCGGACAGAGCGGGGCAGCCACTCAGCCAGGCGCAGAGGCTGGGCTCTGATATAATAACAGCCCGCTCCGGGCATGCTTCTCTTGCAAAATTCTGGGCTGCAACTGCCGATGTGTGAGGTGGGGAGGCGGAGGGAGGGGAGTTTATTTGATCTTCAGGTGAAAGGAGGCTTTATAAATAGGTCACCTTGTTCCACATCCTGAATTTCATTCTTTCCCCATCTTGGGTCAAAACAATGGTTTTACTGTTCTGGGGTCAATCAGACACACGGAGGGGGACTTGAGCTAAAAGGAGGTGAGTGTGTGTCTGCCACTCTCTGGTGGCCCCCCCTCAGCGTGTGCCCGCCCCCCCACATCCATCTGTCACCAGTCACCTTGGATATGTCTCTGTCAGAGAGGACTGCCCCTTCGACAGACTTTTTCTTTTTCTTTTTTTTTAAAGATTTTATTTATTTATTCGACAGAGATAGAGACAGCCAGCGAGAGAGGGAACACACAGGGGGAGTGGGAGAGGAAGAAGCAGGCTCATAGCGGAGGAGCCTGATTGTGGGGCTCGATCCCAGAACGCCGGGATCACACCCTGAGCTGAAGGCAGACGCTTAACCGCTGTGCCACCCAGGCGCCCCGGACAGGCTTTTTCTTAAACAACAAAATAGGAGGATACCTTTGAGTAGAGGTGGGCTCCAGGGTCAGTAGATCCCAAAGTGCTTCTGTGGAAGACGGCTTTAACTGATGGCTGCTGTCCTGTCTGCACCAAGGCTTGAAATGCTTGCCCCTCCCCAGTCCCTGCCCGTTGAGGTCCTTCCTCCTTCCTCGCCTGGCCTTCACCGAGCACAGAACCGCTCTCCAGCTGCCGTGGGCTTCAGGGTTCAGGTTAGAGCAGTTCTGTTCTTGTTTGGGGCCATTGGAGACCGTAGCTACCCTATTTTTACTGGGCAAAATAAAATGATGAATTAGAAACAGTGCAATTGAAACTCTTGGGAGAAATCATTGTAGAAATAATGTTCCTCTTTGGGATGGTCCCAGGGCTGCACCCAGGAATTCTCATCCTTTATTTAAAATGTCCTCCTGCCAACTCTGCATCCCTCCTGTCTCTTCCCGGGTAAATCAAACATTTATCTGTGCTTGCTTTAAAGAAGTGACACGAGTGGGGAGCCTTTAGGAATTGCTTTGGGAACAGCTTGTTTGTGGAAGTGTAAAGTCAGTATTTTTTCAGTGTGCTTTTTTGTGTGTGCTCAGAAAACATTTCATGACCAAAGACATGCATTTAAAAAAATTCAATCCAAAAAAACGTTCAAAGTCGGGGCACCTGGGTGGCTCAGTTGGTTAAGCGTCTGACTCTTGATCTCAGCTCAGGTCTTGATCTCAGGGTCGTGAGTTCAAGCCCCACGTTGGGCTCCACGCTCGGTGTGGAGCCTCCTTAAAAAAAAAAAAAGTTCAAAGTGAACACATCTCTCCTCCCACCCCACCCCCCAGGGCTAACCATTGTGAAAGGTTTGCTGTTTATTCATTTAGACCTTTCTCTATGCCTACAAACAGGTACATGTGCTCCGATAGAATCTTCTTAAATTCTGTTCTTACAGAAATGAGATCACGTTTTGCATAATGTTCTCCAATTTACTTTTCAAAATGTAACAGCATCAGGTTACATTTTATAAGTCAGCAGTCTGAGGGGCTCCCTCCTTCTCTTCAAGGCTGTGGGGTCTTAGGGCAGCGAGCGCGTCGCTGTGCAGGGCTCTTGGGTTTCCTAGACAAGCTCCTGGAGGAGCAGCTGGTGGGAGATTGCTGGGTGTTTTACACCTGGGTGGGGGCTGCCACGTGGCGTGTCCTGGACATACCCCCACACCTGTGTGAGTGGCTTTCCACCACATTCTCTCTAGCTCCCCCCAACCTTTTTAGCCCTGTGCGTCCCACATGGCTCCCTGTCCCCCCTCACAGATGGTACTCGGCCAGCGTCCCTTGACTCTGTGACACATAGAGTGAGATGAGAACACAGCACATCCGACAACCTGCTCTCTGTAGCAGCCGTGGGAGCACGAGGCTTTGGGAAACTCGCCTACTTCGAGCCCAGGGGTCCACCTGGAATTCCATCATAGACAGATGGCTCTGATGGGCCCTGGGGCCACAGGCTACCCCATCCCATGGCGGCTGTGGGGTACACTAGGTGGGATGCTTTTGCCCATTAGAGGGTCTGAGAGGCACACCCTTTTGCAGTGGCCCATGAACTGACTTTCCACCCCTTGGAGGTGATGCGTGTGTGGCATTAGGGAGAGATGAGGGGTGTTCAGTCGAGGGAGGGGGTCCCACCGAGTCAAAACCATAGAGCTTAGTGGCGTCTGGCCTGACAGTAGACACTCCGTCTGAGTCCCCCACCCCCAACCACCACCCCTGGTCCCAGAGCTTTTAACCTTATCCACAGGACTGTGAGTAAATTCAAAATCTTAAAGCTTCTAGAGCATGTTTGCTCCTGTCCCTCTGTGTCCCTCTTCAGGGTAAAACAAGTCTGTTTGCAGGGCCAGGGTGTGAAGCGCGGGCGTCCCTGCCCTGTGGCTGCGAGTCTAGCTTCCCTTGCACCATGTGCTCCCCCCACCCCCACCCAGCCCTCCCGTGCCCGAGACACACACTCATGACCTCGTGCTTGGCTTTGATCTTGGGGGCGGGTCCTCCTCTCTTTGTCCCTGTGGCACAGGGGGGCTGGCGCTGTGCCAGGCTTGGGGGAGTGGTGAGTGGGAGGCGGGACCCGGCGGAGTGGAGAGCCGAGGAGCAGAGGGAAGCGGAGCGTGAAGCGTGGCGTCTGGGGAGCACGCTCAGTCTCAGTGCCCCCACCCCAGCCGCTCCTCCCCCCGGGGGCAGGCGACCGCGGCCCAGCTGTCAAGGGAGAAGCCAGGGCTGTGCAGCGGGGCGCACAGCTCGCCTGCCACTCCGGGTGAGGACGCCGTCCGCACGGCATTTCCGGAACCACCTCGGCGACTTTGAGCGCACAGAGCCCCGCGCCAGCCCTGGCTCTAGAGCCTGACCCCAAACAAGGCGCGGTTCTGCGTTAGGGCTCCCGTGCTGTCGGACAGCTGGGTTAAGAGTGTCCTTCTCTCAGGCACTTTCCAGCCCACCCTTTTATGGTTCTTTTTCTCCTACGATGCTTTTTGGTCTTTAATCTGATTTTACCTGTAGGAAAGTGTTGCTAGGAGCTCCCATCCCAGAATGACGTGTTGACTCCCCATCACGTGCAAGAGGAGCAGTCCTACGGTTAGAGCTCCTTGGAACATACTTTACTTTCACTTCAGTGCTGTGCACACAGGTGTGTGTGTGCGTGTTTGTACGTACACAGTGCATTCTTCCTGGTTGCGATACCCATCCTGTTGCCTTTGTGTCTGTTGAGGCGGCCAACGATCCACCCCCCCACCCAGTCCGCAGATCCCTGCCTCCCCCGCCCCCCTCCCCAGCCTCGGGTCACACTGGGGTCCTTCTCACCCCTGCTCCAGGTGTGGCTTTGGTCCTTGGGAAGCACCGGGGACTGAGGACAGTGGAAACAGCGTATATTTGGGCACTCAGAGGTTGGCGGGGTGGGAGGGGCGCACCCCTGGAACTTGTCTTGAGGGCTGGCTTGGGACGGCCGTGAGCAGGAACAGGCATGTGTGGTCTCAGGGGCCCTGTGGCTGATGTGTGTCTGAGCTTTCGGAACGAGAGCTCCCGCAGAGTGAAGGAGGGAGCCACAGCCCGGCCCTGCCTGGACTTGGGCGCTCCTCCTGCCGCCACCGCTGGGGCTCTGAGCGAGCATGTGGCTGCGTGTGACTGGTGGGTGGTGGTGGCAGCAGGGCCATCTCTGTCCTCCGCCTCTCCTTGCTAGCCCCATAGGTCACTCCATGGACACACCTCTGCAGCTCTGTTTCTCCCGGAGGAACAAGGTCTGGGTCCTCCCAATTCGTGGAGACTCACTAAGGACTTTCTGAGCCATTCCAGGCCCCGACACTCCTGGGACAATCCTAGGCCCTGAAAGGCCTGGACGTTGGCATTTGCCTCTCAGAAGGCAAGAAAGGGGACTGGTCCCAGAGCTGGGGCCCATGCTGCCTCTTCCTGTTCCTCCCCAAAATTGGGTACACACTGGGGACTCTGTCATCGGCCCAGTGTTGACAGGAGCCACACAGGTCAAACCAGTGATTCTGTGACTCCACCCCTGGGGGACAGCGCGACATGTCCCGGCATTTTGGAGATCGTGTGGGCCGTTTTGCCTGGGTTTAGAACAGGGATCAGCAAACTGTGGCCCTAGGCCAAATCTGGTCCACTGTCTGTTTTTGGTAAATAAAGCTTTATTGGAACATAGCCATGCCCATTCATGTCTATATTGGAAAAGCCTAGAATATTGACTGTCTGGCCCCTGATAGAACACGTTTGTCAACCCCTGGCTTGGAAGGGACCTTAAATTTGATCTGTGTGTCTTGGCTCAAAGACGGCATCCATCATAGGGCCAAGTGCAGTTATCACGAAATGGATGACTGTGAACTTTGTTCAGTGTACGGAATGCAGCCTAGAAAATAAAAATCAAAACAAAAGGGAAAACACCAGTTGTACTAGGTCTTCTCTGGAACATTGTCTCAGTTGGGCCTTAGGAAGCATGGGACCCCCATCTAAATGGAGGAGCAGAGAGAGCCCAGGGGAAGTTAGGGTAGAGTCCTCGGCGGTGGCCCGAGGCACTGTTTGGCTGAGCAAGTTTCCCCCCAGGACTAGAAACCCCAGGAGCGGTGCTGGTGGAGGAGGACAAAGTAGAGAGGTACAAATGGCGGGGAAGAACCCTACTGGCCATCCCCAAGATGGGGCTAGCGGAGCTCCGGGAGACCCACAGAAGGGTGGAGTGCTGCGGCCACATTTGAAAATAGAAAGAAGGAGGGGGGCAGCCGGATGTCTTCAGTGGCCTCGCATGGCAAGAGGTGGCTAGGTGTGGACGGCAGGAGGTCTACGAGAAGGAAGTGTCAGCTTTGACCGTAGCCTGCACGCAGGGTGGGAACAGGCAGGTGACAGGTGAGTCAAAAGTGACTCCAGGGGCGCCTGGGTGGCACAGCGGTTGAGCGTCTGCCTTCGGCTCAGGGCGTGATCCCGGCGTTATGGGCGAGCCCCACATCGGGCTCTTCCTGTATGAGCCTGCTTCTTCCTCTCCCACTCCCCCTGCTTGTGTTCCCCTCCCTCGCTGGCTGTCTCTATCTCTGTTGAATAAAGAAATTAAAAAATCTTTAAAAAAAAAAAAAGTGACTCCAGGGTGGCTACAGTGGTTGACCACGTGGGGGTGACTCTGAAGGCAGGATGGTCCAAAAGCAGCAGAGTGGGTGGGCCACAGCCCCTGGCCAGGCTCTGGGATGCCCTTGCACGGGAGCCCCCACAGGGCTGCACACACTTTTACCTGTCCCCCTTCCTTCCAGAGATTCCCACTGCTCAAGGTCACATGGTCCAGGGGCCAGAAAGGACCGTCCCTCTTGGACAGTTCCCTGGGTCTCAGGCCCAGGAAGGTGGGAGCTCAGCACAAGGGACTTATCTGGAGGCCGTGGAGCGGGGAGAACTTGTGGAACAGACCTGAACAGCCAGCCGGGGTACCCCTGTGGTGTGATGCTGTCTTTTCTGATGGCTCGCTCTGGGGCTGGGCTCACCTTGCGGCCACCAGATTCCTTCCCACATCCATCTTCCACCTGCCCACTGTAACACTTTGTTGTCAGCGGAGATGATGTGCGGGGCCCCTCGTCTAGCTCAGGGGTTGGCCAACAAGGGAGCAGCCTGTTCTTATAAATAAAGTTTTATTGGAACTCAGCCGGGCTCCTTGATTTATGCACCGTCGGGGCTGCTTTCACACCCCCGGGCAGAACTGGGTGGTTGTGCAGAGGCTGCCTGGCCACAGAACCTGAAACGTTGTCCAGCCCTGTACACAAGACATTTGCTGATCCCTGGTCCACCTGACGCGGGAGTCACACGTGTACAGGCCCCCGGCTCAGGGGCCTGAGGGCTCCCTCCCTCTCTCCCTTTCTCACTCCCATTGCCCTTCCCCTGCTCCTCTTGACTCGTCCTGGCTCTCCCCACCTGTGCCCAGAGTGGGGGTGGGATCTCCTACGCCGAGATGCCAGGATAGAGCTCACAGAAGGGCAATGGCCACTGTGTTCCAGAAAGTAGTAAAATGAGCTGTCTTAGGAAGTAAGCTCCCTGCTTGTCCTCCAGAGAGCTCCCCACAGGGTCCTGCACAGGGAGGTCACTGGGTACCAGCTAGAGTCCTGGAGGTTTCGATGGCTCTCAGGAGTCAATGGGCCTGAAGACTTGAATTGGGATTGTCCTGGGGGATCCAGGACGTAAGGTCATAATATCCTCAGAACTTTCCAGAACCAGGTTGGTCCTCTAGCCTCAGAGGACCGCAGAGGATACTAGCTTTGCGTACATTTGACACAAGGGGTCCTAGCCTGTCTCTGAAGAAATGACCATGCCTCAGGGAGCGAGCCTTCTATTCCATAGCAGAAAGGGGAAGACGAGAAGCTTGATGTGCTCAATGAGGTGGGGGGGGGTGCGTGCAAGTGTTCCCACACAGGGACATTTACCTGCCGAGAGCCAACCTCCTCGAGGGCTGGCCTCCCTGAAGATGTGGTCCCAGGCGAGGGAGGCAGTTTGGGGTCAGCTAGAAGACCGACGACAAGAGACAGCAAGCCCATTGCAGATCCCTTCCCTCCTCCTGGCCCTGCTGGCCCCCCTCTCCCAGATTCCCCTGCACAGCCCGCCCTCCTCTCCCAGCAGGTGCTCTCTCCCTGCCACCTGCAAGGGGAGTCCCGCAGCACCCCCACAGTGGGCTCCTTTGGCCTCTCTTCGAGGAGGCACCTCAGTGGTCCTTGGAACAAGGGTCCCATGTGTTGCTTTTCCCAGCAGCCAGGCACCCATGGCCTGTTGCCCAGGCTACCCCATGTGCTCATTCAGTTACATTTACTTAGCCAGGAGCCTGCCTTCTCTCTTGTCTGGTCGGTCCCAGGAGCCCATCCCCCAAACCAGGCAGCCAAGAGTCCCTTCCACAGGCCAAGGAGGTTTGTGATGGCAGAGAGAAGCGCTTCTCCAGTGAGGCTCAGGGAACCCAATGGCATGTTCTTTTCCCTGATCCCAGGCTGGACACTGAGGACAGGGTGGCCAGCCCAGGGGCCATGAGCAGAATGTCCCCGGTGGCCCTGGCCCAGGAGGGACATAGGACTTGCTAGAGAGGTTGCTGCAGCCTCGGGGACCAGCAAGCCAGGAGACCCCTAGGGCCTCCCAGCTGAATGCACATGCAGACCCCCTGTACCGGGGTCCCCTTCCCTAGCATGAACCCCTGGAAGCAGTTGTGCTGGAAAAGAAGAGGGGCTGTGAAAGGGGGTCTGGCCGCTTCTGCGTCCTCTCACGGCTTCACTTTCCCCCCAGACTGCAGGCAAGGGAGATAAGCTGCCCATTGGCTTGACCGGGGAGGAGACCCACTGCCTTGGGGCTGGTTTGGGAACCATGACAACCTGGCCTTCTGCCCTGAGCAACTGTGATTAGGTATTCGGTGAGTGTCGTGCAGCTGATGCCCTCGAACATGGTGCCTGGCCCCCAAGCCCCCCTCTCCGTGCCGACTCCCTCCTAGCACTGTAGCCTGGGGGACAGAGCCACGGCTGCAGTCTGCCCCGCATCGGGTGTGCTGGGACATGTCCATGTGGGCGGCCTCGTACTCCTAATCACCGTGTTCCCCTTCTTCCCGCACCCCCTGCTCACCCGGCCTCCTGTTTCTCTTTGCATCCATCAGGCAACACTGAGGGCTCCGCAGTCTCCAGAGGCCACCTGCCAACCTTCCTTGGGACTTCTGTCTGGGCCTCATCGGGAACCTGGACAGGAGGCCCCACGATTGATGAGTTTGCCCCGGGAGTCCGTGCAGAGGTGAAACCAAAGGCCAACATGGGTCAGAAGGTCACCGGAGGGATCAAGACTGTGGACATGGGGGACCCCACGTACCGGCCCCTGAAGCAGGAGCTCCAGGGCCTGGACTACTGCAAGCCCACCCGCCTGGACCTGCTGCTGGACATGCCCCCCGTGTCCTACGACATCCAGCTGCTCCATTCATGGAACGACAATGACCGATCGCTCAACGTCTTTGTGAAGGAGGACGACAAGCTGATCTTTCACCGGCATCCGGTGGCCCAGAGCACGGACGCCATCAGGGGCAAAGTCGGGTACACGCGCGGGCTGCACGTGTGGCAGATCACGTGGGCCATGAGGCAGCGGGGCACACACGCCGTGGTGGGCGTGGCGACAGCAGACGCCCCCCTGCACTCCGTCGGGTACACAACCCTCGTGGGGAATAACCACGAGTCTTGGGGCTGGGACTTGGGGCGCAACCGGCTCTATCACGATGGCAAAAACCAACCGAGCAAAACCTACCCGGCCTTTTTGGAGCCGGATGAGACATTTATTGTCCCCGACTCCTTCCTCGTGGCCCTGGACATGGATGACGGGACTCTGAGCTTCATTGTGGATGGACAGTACATGGGAGTGGCTTTTCGAGGACTCAAGGGCAAAAAACTGTATCCTGTAGTGAGCGCCGTCTGGGGCCACTGTGAGATCCGCATGCGCTACTTGAATGGACTCGACCGTAAGTGTCCTGTGTTTTGTCCAGTGTGGCAGTGTTCCCGGACTCCCTGTGGCCCCGGGGTCCTGGCTATGCCTGACCAAAAGTGTACATCATTGGAACTAAAATGTCTCTAAGTAGTTAGCAGAGCGCATTCAGATCCTCAGATGCTGTTCTTGTCTGCCTCTGCTAAAATGAAGAGTTCTAGCTGGAGTCTGCCAGATTACCTGATGGTACCTCATGGGTGGATGGATGAGTGAGTGGTTGGGTGGATGGATGGGTGGATGGATGGATGGATGAGTGGATAGATGGATGAGTGGATGGATGGATGGATGGATGGATGGATGAGTGGATAGATGGATGAGTGGATGGATGGATGGATGGATGGATGGATGGATGGAAGTGGATGGATGGATGGATGGATGAGTGGATGGATGGACGGATGGACGGATGGACGGATGGACGGATGGACGGATGGA
>NC_048228.1:6656858-6748199 GCF_002007445.2 Ailuropoda melanoleuca
GATGGATGAGTGGATAGATGGATGGATGGATGGATGGATGGATGGATGGATGGATGCTCTTTGTTTCTGGTTGACCTCTTTCCAGTTTTGATCTGCAATTGACCAAATTCTAGCACAGTAGCCAGCATATTATTGAGCTAGGGTTTGCAGTCTTGGGGGTGTGAGGACCTCTTACATAAATGAAAGCCAATAGCCTCTCTTGCTCGTTAGACAGGATTAGGGTCTCTCTCTTCTGGTGCTGGAGGCTTCTGAGTTGGTTCCTTTAGACCATGGTTCCCTAGGAGGGGCTTGTTCAGCCGTGACATCAGGAAGCCTTTGGAGAAGAGCATGTGGATTAGAAACAGGCTGAATCAGCAGCAATTTCCACCTGCCCTTTGGGAAAGGGGGTGGCCTTTCTCAGACCACGTGTTAAAAAAGCCCCCATGTGGGGACACTGTCCTGGCTTAGGAGGTGGAGGACTCTGTGGCTTCGTGGCTGGGACCCCATGGTGGCAGGAGGTCTCAGGGTTCCAGAACTATCCATCCCCGTGCTTCCTTACTCTTTCTTGGTCCTTTCTACCATCTACAGACCCCACCACGGAAAGGGGGTGGGGCAGAAAGCTTTGACCGCCTAAGTGTAGACCATCCCTATGGGGCAGGTTTGGCCTCTCCCTCCCCAATAGGCCAGGTGAGAGGTCGGGGAAGCCCCTGATGGGGTCAGAAGCACAGAAGCTTACTCTGGTCTTGCAGCCTCCAAACCATCCTCTTCTCCCATGCCTCATCCCTGTTTCACGTTTGGAAGATACCAGAGAAAATATCCAGGGACACGAGGCAGAGGGAACTCTTAAACACTTCTCTTTGGAAGCCTCCACCACCCGTCCCCCCCCTTTCCCTCGTTCCTTGCCTCTGGCTTTGGCCTGGTGATGGCCATGACCTCACCTGTGCAGCCCAGTACCCTTAGGTCATGGGACTCGTGGCAGGGGTGGCCAGGTGTGCGTCCGGCAGGTAGCCTCCCCTGAGAAGTAAACTTAGACCCCGTCTCAGGAGCCCGCAGAGCAGGTGATGGTAGTAGAAAGTCCACAGCCAAATTTGCCTAGGCTGGGATGGGCAGGGATTGGGAGAACCAGGCACACCCTGCCCAGGACCCAGGATCTCAGGAGCCCTAACCCTGGCAGAGGAGTGACCACGGCCCCAGGTAGTTTCCTGCCCGTTCTGTGCAGACAGAGGAATTGCTGGGCTCCCTGCGTTGTCGCTAGTCACTGAGACTGCTGGTGTCACAAGAGCCACGCAGCCGCTATCCCCTCCAGGAACGGGTCCATCAGCGTTCACGGTTCACATAGCCAGCTCTCCTACAGAGCACAGTCCCCAGAGGGGCCACTAGCCTGTTCACCGTGGCAAGCCAGGGCACACTCAAGCAGAATTGTCCCTCTGCTGTGTCAGGGCAAGGCCCGGCAAAGGTTCTTCTGGAACAGTCTTGGAGGCCCGGACAGGCGCCTTGCAAATAATAGATGCCCGTCAGCTCTGCATCGGATGGGAGGGGGGAAGCATTTGTAATTTTTCTTGTGGGGAGAAATGGAAAGGGATTAAGGGGAGTGGGAACGTGTCGTAGAGAGTTGCATCTCTGAGCTGGGTCTTGGGTGGAGACTCCAAGTGCCAGGAGCCTTGAACCCACGTTGGATTCTCTTGATTAATAATGAGGACCCCTCCGTCCCCAGAAATGTCATGCTATAGCCCAAGCCGAGTCTGCCTCCCCGCTGGGCGGCAAAGACAGTTGCTGGGACGCAGCAAGGAGAGGATTTACTCGAGAGGCAGTCAGACACGGAGACAGGAGGGCAAGCCTCAAATCCTCCTCCCCGAAGGGAGAGTTGGGAAAATTGAAAGGCAAAAGGGAAAGGTCTGGGTAAAGAGTTGCACTGTTAGTCTGCGGCTGCAATCAGTTCCCATGAACTCTTCGGTTACTGGTTTCGATGCCAGGCAATACCCGGGCGCTCCCTTGCCGTCTCAACTTCTCCAGTCCAGGTCAGACTGAAATGGGCCCCATTCTGCACAGCCAGTTGGCTTTGGAGGGTCCATATAGGAAAACCCATGAGGGTGACACAGTGTCCTCAGCCCGGTGCATGTGCGGAGAGTGGGATGTAAACGCCAGCCTCAACCTGCTTACCCACACCTCGGTTCTGTACTGAGAGCACCACATGCCCTAGAAGGATCGCTCTGGCTGCTGTGTAGAAATGAACGGTGGGGATGAGAGTGGCTGCTGGGAGGCCAGAGAGGAGCCCTGACAGTTGTCCAGGGGAGAGGTGACCTGACCCGGGCTTGGGCCAGGGTGGGGGATGTAAGTTTGAGACGCACACTCCACACATCTAGGTGGCTCTGCAGGTCTGGGGATAAGATCAGTGGGGTTGCCACCGATGGCTGACCCCCTGGGTGAGATCACCTAGGGAGGGAGGGGACAGAGCTGAGGCTGAGCGCTGGGGCGTGTCCATGTTTTGGGGTCAGGTGGATGAAGGGAAGAAGAGGCAGAGTGGCCGTGGGCTTTGGGGGGAGAGTCGTGGCCTGGACAACAAATGAAGAGAGGACTTCCAGAAGGACAAGGCGATGCCAGGTCAAGCACGGTGAGGGCTGAGAGTTGTCCATCAGCTTTGGCAACAAGGCTGTCACTGGTGACCTTGACAGAAGTCGTCAGGGTTGGGTAGGGTCAGAAGCCTGACAGAGCAGTGGGTTTACAGAGGAACAGAAGGGTGGTGTGTTCGATTCCTGGGCTGCTGGAACAGATGACAGAAGCTGGGTGCTTAAAACAGAGTGCATTCTCTCACCGTCCCAGAGGCCAGATGTCCAAAATCGGCGTGCGCCATCAGGGTTGGTTCCTCCTGAGGGCTCTGAGGGGAATCCTGCCCAGGCCTCCCTCCTGGCTCCTGCTGGTGGCCGGCAGTTCTAGCTTGTGGTACGTTACCCTGTCTCTGCCTCCATCACCACATGGCCACCTGTGTCTGTCCTCATCTGATTGGGACACCAGCCATTGGATTCAGGGCCCACCCTCCAGCATGACCTCATCTTAAGTAATTGCATCTGCAAAGATGCTATTTCCAAGAGGGCCACGTTCTGAGGATCCAGGCGGTTCTGAATTTAGACGGGGGGACATAACCCCCCCCTCGTTATAGATGTGGAGACAGCGACTCTAAACCATTCCCACGAGACCCCCAAGCCAGCCCTTGAGGGGAAGGTGAGACGGCAGTCAGATGGGGTACCCATTGACTGAGGTCGAAGGGCGCCTAAGTCTTCTGCCCAGAAGGGTTTGTCTTACCTTCCAAGGTAGCTGAGGAAGGGGGAATGTCCGGGCAAGACCAGGTTCATGGTCCACCCGGGGAGCAGTGTGACAGGCAGAAAGTCTGGCCAGGGCTGGCTAGAGACATCGTCGGCGCCACAGCCTTGGAGGCGGTCTGACCTGTGAGCCCTCCCTGGGCTGTCTGGGAAGTCGTCTGCGCCCTCCTCCCCCCCCACCCAGCCCACCCCAGCCACCAGGTCCTGACCTCAGCAGGGAGCAGCGGTTTGCAGAGCTGCTCAGCCCAAGTCGCTGAGCGCGGCGCTCCCCGGGTGCTACCGTGCTCACCACAGGGAGCAGTTTGCTCCCCTGCCCCCTTCCCCGGTGCACTGGGCAGCCCCTCCCCAGTGAGCCCCTGCCCCCCGTGCAGAGCAGAGCGTGATCAGTGTGTTCCTGCGTGACCCTCCCCCCCCACCGTCCAGCCAGCTCTGACCACAGGCCACTTGCTCTGACTCCTCAGGCCTTGAGACCTTCTGGGGCTGAAGCTGCAGCTGGAGGGGCTGTGGTGTCACCTTCCTCTTTCCCAGGGTGAAGGGGTGGAGATGGCTGTGGTGGGGGGAGACAGGGCCCAGTGTGGCCCCCAGGCCTGCCTGCTCCCGCCCTGGAGATGCAGAAAGAAAAAACCTACTTGCAAGCTGCAGACTGGCCGTCACAGAAGGGAGAGTCCCTGCCCCATAGGTCCTCCCTGCCCCCCCCCCCCCCTTGTGCTCTCGTCTTTTCCTTCTGTCCCCCCTGCCCCCCCCCCCGCTTGTGACTGCGTCTCCCACAAAGCAAGGCTTTTCTCTGCATCCCTCCATTTTCACATTCTCCCTTTTTCGGCTCCCAGAACAATTTGGTGAGGTTTTTCCTGATTGTGGGATAGGAAAGGGCTCAGCTGTTTTCCTCAGGAGACCTTCGACGTGATGACCCCTCCTGGTGTCCCCCTGGCCTCCCTGGATGCCCTCCCAGGGCACCTCACCGGGTGGCTCCTACCTGCACCTCCGTTCCAGCTGGACTCCAAGGAAGCGTCTAGTCAGGGACACTAATCACCCCAACCTGCAAGGGCTTCCTTCCGGGGAGAGAGAGGCCACTTAGGAGGGAAGGGGTCATTCTAGACCCCCATCCCCCAAAAGGCTGTCATATGAAGACAACAGGCTCTCAGAGTCGGGGGGACAGGGAGCCAGAGGTTCAGCGGGTGTCAGCAGGTTGCCGAGGACAAGGGGTCAGTGTTTCCTTTTGCTTCTTTTTTGTAAGAATCTCTTAATGTCAAGGGGAAATGCACACGTATCCTGATGGTCCTCCAAAATGGCTCTCTTCCGCCCAGGACTTTCTAGAATCCATTTCATAGAGCATTTTCACTGTAAGCTACTTGCAGGAGTAAGCGTGAGGCCAGTCTCAGGACCCGTGTGGGCGGTGGGTGGGAATGGGAATGTGGCTGATCAGGGGCGTTTATGACGTGAGACATCTGTCCTTGACCTCACAGACCCAATTGCCTTCGCTGAGCCCGTCAACTAGCACAGCATCAGGCTCTGGAGGCGTGAGTTGGGTTGTAGTCTGTCTGAGAAGTGCGGGACAGCCAAGGTGGCGAGCTGGGCCGTGCATGGTGAGACAGGCCACCAGGCAATCGCTCCTCCTAGAAATGTGGAAGTCAGTGCAGAGACCCATGCAGTCCCGCATCCCTCGGCTCCCATGAATAGCACCTGATTCACGTGCCAATTTCTGTGCTGGACTCCATGTCTTTCCCCCCCATCTCCCATTTGTATAAACTATGTAAAGTTTAGGACGAGCCCCCCAGCTTCCTGGAGGCAGGCCTAGCGGCCGACGCTCCTCTCATGAGTCATCAAATCCACTTTGGCCTCCCCTGTTTGGGAACTTCTTCGGCGGAACTTCAGTGGGGACCTGGCTTTGTGGATGGAGCTGGATACAGAGCCTTCAGGTGCCTGTCCAAAGCGTTGAGGTGGGGAGGCCTCCTTGGGTTCTGTTAGTGACTAATGGAAATCAGGACAGACATCTTCCGTGGCCCGGTGCCCACGTCCAGTTCCGTGGCCAGTGCACTCTTGGTCTCTGCCCAGCCTTTGGAAAGCAGGCAGACCACAACCCTGTGCATCATCAGTTGCCCCCTACAAGATCCAGGGAGAGCATGACCTATTTGTGTCTTTGCGGCCCCCAAGAACAGACCCATCCACGGGAGGCTCGCGTGACTGGTCGTATCTTCGGCTCATGGTGCATCACTGCATCTGCTGGCTGCCGCTTCTGCAGCTCGTCCTGGCCCATCTGGGATGTCTGAAGGACACGTTTGGGTTCCCACCCACTCCCTAACTGGATTATTCCGTGTGGCCCAAAGATGGTCAGACAGAGGAAACTCCCCCCCCCCTTACACAGCTGCTTTCAGCGGGGGTGGAAGGAGGTAGCCACAGGTCCTCGTCCCTTGGGGTAAACTGCAGGGGGCTTCCTCCTCGTGTTGGCATAGAAAGCCAGACTATGGAATTGGCTGCCCCCGGGTGTATATCCATGTTCTAGCCCCATCTGTAGATTGCAGGGGGGCCACAGTCCCCTTCAGGCACAGAATTCGTTCTCCGTGAGCTGCTGCCGGTGCTGTGATGTTAATTTCAGGTCGGCTGTCACCCAAAATAAGGGGGTTGGAGTGGCAGAGGGCACAGGGCTCTGCCATTTAGAAACATTTCTTAGTGAGGGTCCCCATGGGATGCCTGGGAAACCATTAAGCTAAGAGGGTATGATGGGAACGCCCTCGTAACCTTCCCTCTGCAGCCCTGCATGGCACTCTGGCCACATTCAATGACTCTTGGTACTTTCTCAAGTGTCCCCAGCCACCAGGGGAAGCCCCTCTGCCTCCCCGTGGGGCCGAGCCACATTCTGGAGGGAGAAGGGGCTGGCCCAGTGTGGCAGATGGAGAGAGCTCCTGAGTGGAGGAGAGGAAGGGCCGCCGAAATCCCCCACTTGATCCACTGAAGGGCCATCAGCGTGTCCAGGCCAAGAGCCACTGGGAGGCATTTCTGGCCTTCAGGATCTCAGCGGGAGGAGACTGAAGCATCTGGTCCGGATTCCTTGTCTTACAGAGGGGGAAACTGAGGCCCAGGCAGAGGGAGGGGCCTGCTCGAGGTCAGGCTGCTGTGCAGGGAGGAAGTGAGGAGCCAGATGTGGGGCCGCGCATGCAGGGCACTTTACAATGAGGGAGACCCAAGGCTCTGTGGGCTTGCAGGCGGGAGAAACCCGTCCCTGCTCACCAGGAGTCCGGAATGCTTGGCCCCCAAAGGGCGGAAGGTCATTTAGCTCATCCTCCTGCCTCCAGGCAGGGCTCCCCTTCATCATCCTGCGCTGTCCAGGAACGGCCCCGTTTCAAAGCTTTTCATGAAAAACATCCACCATTTCGGTTCCCTTTCCCGTCTCTCTGTGGCTAACTGCCCACGGGAGATGAATAGCAGTTGCTTGCCGCCTTTTCAAGCCAGGAACTTAGTAAACGTGTTACCAAGCCTGAGATTTATTCTTCTAATAACAGCTCTGTTGAGATGTAATTCACAGGCCGCTAGTTCCGCATTTAAAGCGCATGACGGCTGTGCTGCCGTCACCACGATCGGTTTTAGGACACTTTCATGCTCCCCAAAGAAACCTGCACTCCTCAGCAGTCTCCCCCCCTCCCACGCCTCCAGCTGTAGCATTTGCGCATCAATAATTGAGGTTTTTTAATGTTATTTTTAATATTCGGAGACACACTTTGATCCACTTCTCATTGGGGGAATGGGGTCTCGAGGGAAATGCTGGGGTTGGTTTTTTCCTGTTTTTTGGTCACAGGAGAGTCTCCATGTCAAAGGGAGATCCTGGCCGAAGCCACAGATGTGCTCCCTTCAGCTCCTTGCAGACCCGTGGCGCCGTGGGGTGGCCCCGAGCAGCTCCGGGCGTGCTCACCGGCACCTTGCTTCTGGGAAGACAGCCAGGAAGAGTCAGTTGTGGGGAGGCTGGGAGGGCGAGGCCCACTCCGCCCGCCGGCCTCCAGGGCCTGGCAGGGTCTATCTGAGACTCGGGCTGCATGGAGCCTCCCTTGGGGGAAGACAGGTCCGCGCCGTCTGGGGACATAAGGACAGAAGCGTTCTTGCAGGCTGCGGCTGGAAGTCCCTCTCACAACCAGGTGTCCGAGGCAGCCTCGCCTTGAGCCCTGGCCTCTGTTTCCCTGGCTGTGAGATGCTCTGGCAGTGACTGGGGCAGCCTCGAGGGTCCCGGCCACGGAGGCTGGGCTGGCATTTCCACTTTCCCTTGTCTGGTCCCCTCAGCTTCGCTCTGTCAGGTGGGAAGAAGCCCAAGGACCTAGGCTTTCTCTAGACACTATGCCTTCAGGCCACGGGGTGGCTGGGCCTGCCTCCTACAGAGTGTGTCTCTGGACCAGCATTTCTTCCATCTTCATTGGCGGCACGGTTTGGTGGCTAAGGATGTGGTTGCTGAGCCCGGGCTGCCTGGATTCGGACCCTAGCGTGTAACTTTGACCCATCATGCCCTGTCGGCTTTAGCACCCTCACCAGTGAGGGGGGGATGGCTGCAGGACCCACGAGCACTGGGCTAATGGAGATTCCCTTCCTGAATGCCGGCATGGGGCCTGGAGCTGGGGCCTGTGCTGCGGCGGGCTGGCTTCCACGCGCCCGGTCAGACACGCGGTGAAGGCTTGTGCGGTGGGTGAGAGCAGGGACGGCCTGGGTTCGGATCCAGCTCCTTCTTCTTCCAGCACTGTGACCGTGGGCAAGGTATTTGGACTCTCCGTCCCTCAGTGTCCTCATCTGTAAAATGCGGATGATAATAAGGATGCCTCCCTGGGATTAAGTCCCTCAGAACAAACCATAAGGAACTGTTAAATGAGTTTGCGTCTCCGGAGGGCTCACAGAGGTGCCCGGCCCAGAGCGGGTTCTCTGCTGGGTATTCACAGTTGACTTAAAATGTCAGGTTGCCTCACTACTGATTGTGTGTTGACATGACAATACATTATAATTCCGCTACGACGGCTGTTGTTAGCATTGTCCGTTCTCGAGCCGTCCCGAGCTGTGCTAACCTGTCCTCGCTCTCCCCTCTGCCCCCAGCCGAGCCCCTGCCGCTCATGGATCTCTGCCGCCGCTCCGTGCGCCTGGCCCTGGGGAAGGAGCGTCTGGCTGACATCCACACGTTGCCGCTGCCGGCCTCCCTCAAGGCCTACCTCCTCTACCAGTGACTTCACCCCTGCATCACCAGCTCGCCAGCCACCTGGTGCCACCTCACCGGCCTGTCGCCGCGCCCTGCGCCTCAGACTGGCATCCGGCCTCGGGGGGAAGTCCCTGCTCTTCCTCCCCGTCCTCCCCGCTGCCCCTGCCGGCCTCTGACCGCGCGACACAGGCTCCTCCGTTCCACGTCCCGACATTGGCAGAAGCCCCCTGCATGCCGCGTCCCAGTCTCTCTTTGGAAAAAAGACATGGAGAACAGACTCCCGGGAAGCCCTATACTGAGCTCCGATCCGCCCTCGGGGTGGCGTGGGGATCCCCCCAACCTGCCAGGTCCCGGGAGGTGGTGTCCCGGCACCAAGAGCAGACCCCAGGGGCACTAAGAGGTGCTCGGATGAGGGCTGGTGCTGAGGCCAGTGGGGCCCCGCCACAGCAGCCAACACTCAGGGCGTCAGAAACTCATCACGGACACCGAGGCAGAAGCCAAGATGGGACCTTCCACAGGCACGTGGGCGCCCAGCATCAGCCCCGGCTGTCAGCCCCCCCGGTACCCTGTATTTATTCTTTTAACAATAACAAAAGCCATTTATTTATTCCATGTAGAAAGGAAACCTCGTTTTATCCCCCGCTCTCTGGAGCGTTCTGTGGCTTGGCTTCCACCTGCCCCTCCCGTTGGGCTGTGGCTGTGGTGTGTCCTCACGTGAGCACAAGGAGGTCTCTTTGTGGGTCCCTACACCTGCCGTTTCCAGGGGACTCTGCTCTGGGTTCCTGAGCACAGGCAATATGAGAGTCTTGGGGGACCCACCTGCAAGGGCTACGGCGTTCCCCGTGTCTCCAGGCAGGAGACGTACATCTATCTTTGCACGTGGTTTTCCTTCTTTAGTCTCCTGTGGGGGGTTTGCTTTTGCTTTTGCTTTCCTAGCTGAGATCTCCCATGTGCATCCTCAGAAGCTCTGGCTTCCCAGAGCCTCAACTAAGAAGGGAGGACGAGTAGGTCTCCAGCCCCAGGGAAGCCAGGGGCGCGGCGGGGTGGGGAGACCAGAGTGAGGTCGTGCCCCTCGGAAGCCAGCGCAGGCCTCCACTTAGTGCCGTCGTCCGGGCTCTGAGCCCAGGGGGAGCAGCCTCAGCTCATCATGACCCCCCAGAGCCACACAAGGAGCAGGGTGGGGTGGGGCGGGGTGGCCGGCAGAAGAGGGCCCCTCGCGCCCTGCCGCAGCCCCCCCACGTAGCAGACCCCAGCCCCTGCCGCCGCACTCACCACTTCTTTGATCTTGAAGTCAACTCGCTTAGAATCTGACTTCTGTTCATTTCTGTACAGGTACAATAGATGACTTTATTTGTTTAAATGTTTAATATATATACGTATATATTTGTCTGTAAGAATGATGTTTTAAACAGCTGCTGTAGGGTACCTTTAAAAAAAAAGTCTTCCAGTGGGGTATATTTTTTAAAGCACAAAATTGGTGCCAAGTCTGGGTGAGGAATGTAAATTACCCCCTTATTATTTTGAGTTTTTTTCCAAGGAGGGGGGAGAAACCTTACCTGTAAGACTTTTAATGACTTCTCCTCACTCCTGTTTCAGGGTGGGTCATGTTCTCATGAATGTTGCACACGAGAGAGTTTTACTTACACAGATCCCAGCCTTACCGCCTTGACCCAGCGTTCTCCCACCGACGCTGGATGGATGGATTGTGGGCTCTTGCTCGTCTCTCTGCACCTCTGTCCCTGGCTTCCCAAACCTCAGCCCCACCCTTCTTTCCTCTCCCCCCAGAACCTTGTGACCTGTACAGTTTTGAAACTCCTGTTCTATTTTATGATGGTTAATAATAGTCAGTAACCTAATAAAGGAAAGTTTATTAAAATACAAAACCTCTTTGAGTCCCTCTCTGTGCCTTGGGGGGAAGGGGTGTGGCCAAGCCCTCCCTGGGTCCAGTTTTCAATAGATAATGCGGTGCTCCCCTGGGAGCCCGTGGCAGCTTGTGGGAGGCCAGCCAGAGCCCTAGTGAGGAGGAGAATCCTAGAGAGAGGAGATCCGAGAATGTCCCCATCGCTTTTCAGAAGTTTGTGAGTCTGCAGCCCAGACTAAGACTTTCTGAGCCCAATAGAAAGGATTCCACACATCGGTGAAAGGCTTCGGCTCATCGGTGTCCTACAGCTTCAGTTGACCTTCGGCTTTTTAGGGGCAGGGGAGAAGCCCATTGGAGCACACTCGGAGTCCAGGCTCTGCACACACCGTGGAAGGAGCTGGTCCTTCACTCACCTCCGTGTTCCCAGTGCCAAGTGTGCAGTGATGCGGGTGAGCCTTCCCGGGGAACACATTCTGCCCGCTGCTGTGGGCAGGGTCCCCCCCATCCCCTAGCAGAGGAGACAGGAAAATCAGGCTTATTCAGAGGAACGGTGAGTGATACGTGACTAGTCAAGACATTTACTAGATACGATCACATGTCATGACTAGTTCCCAAAGAATCGGCAAGAATGCAGTTCAGCTCCCTGTGGGCCCATCAGGATCTCATGGTGCTGTGAAAAGTGCCCTGGTCTCAGGGCCCAAGACCCCTCGGACCAAAGTCCCGTGTCCCTTGCTCTGCCCACCTCCTGGCCAGCTTTCCTCAGGCTACCTGCTCTGACATCCCATGGGAGGTATGGGCTAAAATGAACGTTTTCTCAGAGGCCTGCCTGACATGAACCGAATCAACGTTTCTGGGGCCAGGCCAGGGATCTGCAGTATTCTTGAACTCCCCGGGTGACCTTGCCTAAGAGAGTTTGGAGACCACTGTTTGCGACTGTGTCAGCTCTTTTTCCGGACAAGTTGCTGAGGAAAGGGAAATTCTTTCAGTGTGTTGGTGGGTTGGCCCAGCGACGAGCACAGGGACTCCTGAGTCAGACCTGGGTTCACATATTGGCTCTGACCCCTCCCTCTCTGTGTGCTCTGGGATGAGCCTCCATCAAATGGCAATCTTCACAGTGCCCATCTCGTGGGAGGGCAGCAAAGGTGAAATGAGGCTTTAAAACAGGGCCCGGCATACGAGCAAGTGTGCAAACAAATGCTTTAAAAGCTCATGCACTTCTGTTCTGGAAAACAGCCGCTCCGGTCCTGGAATTGGTCTTTGAGAATGGTCCAAACAAACTAACTTCCCGATAAACGTTCTCTCTTCTTGGGTAAAGTCTCCAAAGATCAAAGTGGGTAGGGGGGAAAAGGGAGCCCTGGATGCCTTCCCCAGATGCGTTGGGAGGAAAGGGGTGGCCTGAAATTATTTTTCGTTTGGAGTTNTCAGGCGGGGGGTGGGGGGGCGGTGTGGAAACCAAAGGAAAATAAGGCCCTTTGTACTGCCCGGACACTTCTCGGGGAGCGTGCTTTCGCACTGAAGGGAGTAGTCTTAATAAAACCATCTTGCAGACCGGCCCATGTGGCCGTAATTAATACGCTGCCATGGAGCAGGTAGCCCGCCTGGGGCTTGGCCATAGATGGGAAGAGCCCTCCCTCCTTCTCCTGCACCAGGCTTCCCTCCCACCCTTCCTCCCGCGCCTCCTCGGCGGCGAGATGAGGAATGTGGACTTTACTGAACCATAAAGTATGCCGGGGGAGCTGGGGAGGGGGCCGAAGACAGAGCAATTAGTTCATGCTCCAACCCAGACACCCAAACATGGTTGGAGTCCAGCTGCAAGGGATATTTGAAATAAACGAGCTGCCCGGGGCCAGGAGTTTGCTGTGTTTTCTGTACGGGGCCATGGCAACCAGGGAGGAAATCATGAGCTAGGGATTGGGCTCTAGAATCAACAAATGATGTCCTGGCCTAGCAAGCCTGGAGGAAGCCGCTCATGGCTCTCTGAGGGCTTCTTAGGGCTCAGCCGCTGGCAGGCGGGCTGGCCTTACGGTCCTCCTGGTGCGCTCAGCGCAGTCCTGCCCCAGCCTCGGACCTCCGTATCCTCTGCGGGGCTCTGATCTTTCTCTGTTTCTCTTTGGGTTTTTCTCTTCTTTTCTTTCTTTCTTTTCTTCTTTTTTCTTCTTTCTTTCTTCCTTCCTTCTTTTTTCTTTCTTTCTTTCTTTTTTTTTTTTTTTTTTTTAAGAAAACCAAAAGCTAACACTTCTTTGGAACCTTTCTTCCTGGCCCAGAGCACAGCTGCTGCTGCCGGTCTGATAATGATTTTGCTGAGCAGAGGAAATGTTCCTGGTGGAAAAGCTGGGGCCAAGGGCAGCTGGCTAGATGGAAGGTGGCATTGACTTACCCTGGGCCTGTCTTCCCACCCGACCCAGCTGCAGCCCCTTCAGGGTCTCCTTTGTAGGCAGGAAAGGCAAGGGCCTCGTTTATCCCTCCCCTGACTCTGATGAGGGTGGGCCTTACAGCCGCCCCTGAGATTGTATCTTATAGAAGCACACGGAGAGCAGGAGCTGCCATGGGGACCCTAGGCTGAAGCTCATAGGTACCTCCTGCGTCGGAGTCACTAGGGCACGTTGGGGACAAAGCAAAATCCCAGAAACTTCGATGCAGTAGGTGGAGCCCAGGAACCTGCTTCGTGCAACACTGGAGGGGGGCCTGCTGCATGGCCCTGGGGTGGACGCAGAGTTGGACCCATGCAGACCCCTGGCCTTTTCCCATTCCCTTCGGAGGCTCCTGGGGGCCGTGACTCAGACAAGCCTGGAGATTCCCTGGAAATCAGCTCTCGCTACCCTGCGTTTCAGAGCTCATGGCAATGTTCTGCGGAGCGGGGGCTGCACCCCCAGCACCTTCCCCGGGCCAGGAAGCGCTTGTCTTAGAAGAGTGAGCCAGGCAGTCTGAGAAAAATACCAGAGTGGGGGCGCCTGGGCTGTTCATTCGGTGAAGCGTCTGTCTTCAGCTCAGGTCACAATCTCAGGGTCCTGGGATCCAGCCCCGTGTTGGGCTCCCTGCTCAGCGAGGAGTCTGCTTCTCCCACTCCCTCTGCCCCTCCCCTCACTTGTGCTCCCTCTCTGCGTGTCTCAAATAAAAAAATAAAAAATAAAAATACCAGAGTGGAGTCAGGAAACCTCAGCCTTGGAATCGTCCCCTGAGCCTCAGTTTCCCCAAGGAAATGAGTGCTGGGAAACTGACCCCGCAGCTTGGTGCCACCATGCAGGTCCTGAAGCCACGGCGCTGTCTGGCAGGGCTTCCACCGGGAGGGGCCCCGGATAGTCCCACGACCTCAGCACCACCCAGGACCATGTCCCTCCCCCGCCGTGTCTCCCCTCTTTATGGCGTGAGGACCAGACGAGCCATTCTCTGTTCCACCTGTACCCCAGATCCCACCTTTTGATAGACTTTTCAACCAAAGCACTTTGAAAAGTTCCTTCCCACTGATCCTGTTAAAGCCACCGTCGGGGTTGTGATAACCACAGGGAGAACAAACTTTAGCCGAACAGCAAAGAACTTCACCCCGGAGCTGGTCTGTGGGACCCCGGAGAGCGTCCGGGCTCCGGAGCCAGGACAGCCTGGGGGTCCGCCCAGCTCCCCAGCCCACCCAGGACCGTAATTTCCAGCAAGGATCTCAGGAGCCTTGCTGTGCCCATCTGTGACAAGGCAGCCCCACTGGCCTCCCCGGGGCCTCTGAGACACTAGAAGCCTACCGAGGGGCTCACTGAGGCACTCGGTGCAGGCCCTCCTACCTCACCCTTTTCTGACCGGCTTTTTAAAAAATCGCGGTCAAACTCAAATAACATCACATTCACCATTAGCACGTTCACGATGTCGGACAACCACCCCTCCATCTGCTTCCAGAACATTTTTATCCCCCCAGGGGAGACGCTGTGTCCGTTGGCAGTCCCTCTCCACTCCCCCCACCCCATCCCCTGGCAGCCGCCCATCTGCCCTTGGACTGTGGATTCACAGGTCGTGCTCTGTTCACATCGGGGCGTCATACGCCATGTGACCTTCCATGACCCTCTTCTCTCACTTCCGATTGGGTTTCCAAGGGGGTGTTCCTGACACCCACCCCCGTGGCTTCCCTTTGCCTTGCTTCCCTCGTTTGTAAAACGGAGAGAGATGTCCTCCCTGAGGTTACCGTGAAGATTCAGGGAGCCGTGTCCGGGAAGAGCTTAGATCGCAGCCTGGCCCAGAGTGAGCGGTCAGGGACAGCAGCTAGTGGGACACCTTCCACACCGCCCAGGGCTCCCCCAGACCCTTGTGTGCTCAGGGTTCGGTGAACAAGCCTTTCCCAGGAAGGCGTCTTGCAGGGAAATGGCCTGGGCCCCGGCGCCTCTGTCCCGCTGCATGGAAAGGAGGTCAGTGTTCTAAAACCCAGCCTCATCATCAGGGAGGCAGAGTAGGGAGCAGGGAAGAGCTATGTGGACTCGCTCCGGCTCTCTGACCCCCAGTTTCCACATTGCATGGGGTTCCTGTGGCTGCTTAATAAAACACCAGGCGCGGGGTGGCTTCAAACAACACACATTTATTTTCTTCTAGTTCTGGGGCTCGGAAACCCAAAATCAAGGTGTGGACAGAGCCATCCTCCCTCCAGAGGCTCTAGAGCGAGAATCCTTCCTGCCCCTTCCAGCTTCTGGTGGCCCCAGGCGGTCCTTGGCTTGCGATCACGTCACTCCAACCTCTGCGTCTGTGGTCCCTTCTGTGTCTCTGTGTCTGTCCTGTAAGGACGCTCACCATTGGGTTTAGGGCCTGCCCAGGACGAAATCCTCTTGAGATCCTTAACTCAATGGCATCTGCGAAGACCCTTTATTCAAATAAGGTCATACTCACAAGTTCTGGGGTTAGGATGTGGACTATATCTTTCCGAGGCCCATCGTCCGACCCTCTACACAAGTCTTTAGAACAGGGCTCATAGGGGCGCCTGGCCAGCTCAGTCGGTGGGGTGTGTGACTCTTGATCTGGGGATTGTGGGTTCGAGCCCCGTGGTGGGTGTAGAGATTACATAAAAAATAAAAAGTCTTAAAAAAAAAAAAAAAGAACAGGGTTCATAAGAGTATATGCTGTTAGACTGACCATGAGGATGTAGGAAATGAGTGTGGAGAACATACCCCAGTGCCCAGCCCGGGGTGGGCGCTGGCCACAAGGGAAGGCTTGCCCATGTCATTAGCTAGCCCAGCATTTCCCTTCTGCCCCCGCCTCTCATGGCCAGTCCCACCAGGGCAGATCTGCTCTAGGACTGGTGGCCGTTCTTCCATGGGGTGGGCACCCAGGCTGCACACGGAAGCCGCGGGGCCAGGCTCAGGCCAGGGTGTGAGGAGAACGTGAAACTGGTCAGTGGCTGGAGCTCTTGGGCGCTCCCTGGGTCTCCCTCTGGCCAGCCACAGTGAGGGGTGCCGGGGCGAGGAAGAGGCGGGCAGTGCTCAGAGGTCATCAGGGACAGAGGCTGAGCCCCAAGGTAGGATGGAGTTGCAGTGCCATCTCCCTCCATCTCTCTTTTGGACTGAGGGTGCTAGCTTGCGTCCTGCAGCCTCTCCAGCCGGGCCAGCTCCGAATTGATCGTACAAGGAAATGGAATGTGAACCCCAGGCTATTTAAAGAGCGAGAGGGACTGGAGGCACGGCTGGGGCCCCGGCCAAGCAGGGTGCTTCAGGTCGGCGGGCTCCTCTTTGCACATGGTTTGATTTACTGGAGGGCCGCGAGCAACTCCAGCTTCAGACAGAGAACTATTTGAAGCAGCTGCCAGATGTTGTGTCTGAGCTGGGTTTTTACAGCTTGCTTACTGGTTAGCAGCCTGCCTCCCGCCGGAGTTCAGCTTGCCCCAGCGGGTTCAGGGCCCTGGCAGCGGCCCACGGGCCTTTGCAGAGCGGCGCGGCCACTCCCTCCCGCGCAGCCCGAGCCCGTTCTCCCTCGAGCGGAGCCAGGGTAGGACCCTGATTTCCCAAGCATCAGGCCTTCCTGGGGTAACAGTGAGGCCCCGAGTTTGGGGTATCTTGCCAGCACCCTGAGCTTGTGGAATGTTCCGTCTGATGTTTACTTCTGGGCCCTCCGGGAGAGAGGCAGGGTCTAAAACAGACCTTGAGACTTCGAGAACGGCTTTGCAATGAGGCATCCTCTGGAGCAGGCCCTCCAAGCCAGGGCTGTTCCCCACGGACCTCTCCCTTTCTCGCCTGATCTTCCGTCCTGGTCCCACCCACTGATTTCACTGTGGCCGCTTGAGGCCAGCCTTTTTCAATGGAGCATGGAAGGACACGGGGGACCAGGGTTGGGACCACAGTTCATCCAGGGGGTTCTGGAAGGTTCTCAAGCCTCTGGAAATTCGAATGAATCAGGGACGTTCCAAGGAGGCACCAGTAGGACCAACCTTTGGATCCAGGCCAGTGTCAGGTCAGAGGCCAGCCCTGCCAGTTGCAATGGGATGTGCCCAACATGACACCGTTGGGGTTCGCAGGGCTCAGGGCGGGGGCGGGGGGTGCTCCTCAGCCCCTCCCCCCATCGAGGAGGCCTGTGGCGGGAGGCACATGATTCAAGTGTTCACTTCCTGAGGCCACTTGGAATGACTTCTCAGAAGTTTGCTCTGGAGCAGAGCGGTGACAAGGGAAGGGGCGGGGCAGGTGAGGAGCCGGGAGGGAGGGAGGCTGTGTGATTAATCTTGTTGCATGTGAAACACACTCGTGTCCGTCCAGGAACCCCGAACGCCGCCAAAGTGGACAGAGTGTTCAGTCCCCAACTGAAAGCGCCAGAAATGTTTTGTCCACTGGGCAGGAAAACATCCTTTGCTAACCCGCTGGATTTGGCTCTGCCTCCAAGGAGCCGCCTCCGGGGGCTGAGCCGGGAGGAGCCGGGCCTGAGGCTGCGGCCCAGAAGGAACGGCGTGCAGGCCCCGGGACCCTGCCTCCCGGGGAGCAAGGGGACGCCTCCAGCCGGCCTTTCCCAGCCTCCAACGGAGCCCAACTCCTCCCTGCCACCCAGCCCCAGCCCCTGCGCCCCTTCTCACCTCTGAGCACTCCAGAGAACCGGAAAGAGCAAAGATCACAGGCTGGGAGCCCTCACCCCTGAACCAGAAATGGTGGTGGAATTTAGGAAGGTCCCCGGCCGGCCCGCTGCAGGGTGAAGCCGGCAGTCATCTGCAGAAGGGCCGACAGACCCAGGCGAAGGGACAGGAGGGCTGGGGTTTGAACTTCAGAATACCGGTCACTGATCTGTGACTCTGGATATCACCTTGGGGAGGCTTGATTTCCCCTTCTGTCAAGTGGGAATAACGATACCTTCCAGCCAGGCTCCTGGTGTTGCAAAGGCTGAATGAGGACTGGGTATGGGGCCAACGCCTCCAAAGATGGCAAAGGCCACACATGCCCAAGGTCCTGTAACATCCGCATAGGAGGAAGTGGGAAAGAGAAGCATCTTGGATATGCCTGCCCCTCCAAGGGAACACCCCTCCCTCTGGTCCCATGGCTTCTCCTCGGGCATCCTGCAGCCATCCCTGGAAGCTGGGGGCCTCCTCTGGGGATTGCCCACCCTTAGCTTCCTGGAAAGATGAGCTGGGGATGAGCTGGGGCCGTAGACCAGCCCAGACGCACCGTGGGAAGACAGGCTCTTTAGGGCATCCTGGCCACCTGTGAGGGAGACAAGCAACCTTTTCCTCCAGGAGGGCCTGTGGGAATGAAGAGAAGAGGGACCACAGTCCCTGTTGTCTCATTTGTCCGTGTCTTGACCCCCTGTCTGTGCCAGACACATGGAAACGCCAGGGATTCAGACTCAGAAAAGCAGGCTTCTGGGGTGCCTGAGGGGCTCAGTCAGTTGAGCGACCCACCCTTGATTTCAGCTCAGGTCATGATCTCGGGGTCCTAAGATCAAGTCCCACACCGGGCTCCAAGCTCAGTGTGGAGTCTGCTTGAGATCATTACCTTCTCCCTCTGTCCCTCCCCCTGCTGGGGCTCCTCTCTCTCTCTCTCTCTAAAATAAATGAATAAATAGGGACACCTGGGTGGCTCAGTTGCTTAAGTGTCGGCCTTCAGTTCAGGCCATGATCCCAGGGTCCTGGGATCGAGCCCCGCATCTGGCTCCCTGTTCAGTGGGGAGTCTGCCTCTCTCTCTGCCTCTCACCCTGCTCACGCTCTCTCTCTCTCTCTTAAATAAATAAAATCTTTCAAAAAAAATAAATGAATAAATAAACCTTAAAAGAAAAAAGAAAAGCAGGCTTCTGAGCAAGGAGCACGGTGGACGGGCATGGAGCAGCAGGGGCGGAAAAGAGGGTTCCAGGTGATGCAGGCGAGGCCTGGACGGACCCCACCGGGAGATCAGGGTAGGGATGCCTGACCAGGGTTTTGAAAGAAAAGTAGGAGTTTTCCAGCGGAGGGGAGGGAATTGAGCCCATTTGTGTTGGTTCCTCTGTGAAATGGGGCTGGGGATAGGACCTGCTCATTGAGTGGCTCTTTATAAGGCGCTAGAAACAGTGTCTGGCACATAGTGAGAACCCTTGAGGGACTGGGTGGATATAGTCATAGTGACAATAGGACCGTCTGACCTCACAGCCTCAGCGCCTCCCCCAGGCTGCCCCATGAGGGAGCCTTAAACCCAGAACTTCGAGTACGTGACTCGTGTATTCTGCTCACATCCAGAAGTTCTTTCATCTCTAGGCAGCTCCTGGTCTAGGCTGTGGCTCTGATTGCCCTGGGGCTCCGTCCTTGAAACCCACCAGCAGTCCCTGAGCTGGAGAAGGGTCTGAGCTGGTCCCTGGGGCTCCTAGAGCCCCGCTCTCTGGTGTCTACTCCTCGCCCACCGTGCATGGTGGTGGGTCCCTCAGGCACTCCACGGTGTCAGCTGGTCAGCCTGGTGACATTGCGGCCAGGCCTAGAGGCCTGCTGGGGCATGCACAGAACCCTAGCGCATCGCGGGAAATCGAGGCTGCCTTCCTCCACAGTCATTCCTGGGCAGGAGCCCCGCAGGAACTGGGGCCTCTTCCTCCTGGGGACAGTAGATTCAAAAGACTCGGGGTAAAAGATCTGGGCTCCAGCTGCAGCTCTGAGACTCATTAGTGGTCCTGGGAGAAGGAAACCACCTCCGTGAGCCTCCATGGCCACCCTCCAAAGTGGGCACGATCGTAATGTCTACCTCGAGTCAACACCCCAGCCCTGAGAACTCTCCACGTCCCAGCCGAAGCACCCACCGTGCGGACGTTCATGTGAGCTAGGCCCTCGGCGGCCCTCCGTGGGGGGCACCGCCGTGACCTCAGTTGCTCAGACCCCCCGCCCCCCGACACACAGGGTCACACAGCTGAAGTGGGGAAGTTGGAACTCAAAGCCACTCGCTGGCACCACACCTCGGACTCTGACACCCTGCTGTGTGGCCGTCTTCAGGTGGTTGCAGGCTTTGCAGAACTTGGTTCTCAATCATGCAGTGGGCCCTGGGTGTGGCCCCTGGGGACAGGGTGGCCCCGGCCCAGACGTTCTTCTGCCACAGGTACGGGGCGGGGGTGGGGGGGCAAGCACCGTGTCTGACTCCCTCCTTGATCCCGGCGCATAGGAGCCGCTCTATAGACACGTGTGGGCTGAACAAAGAAGAGGCTGGGCCAGAGGCTCAGCTCTTGAAGGTCGGGGTGCCCACTAAGTTCAAAGGGTGAGTGGGAGAAACAGTGTGCTTTCTGAAGCTGAAGGAAAAGGAGGACGGGCCTCTCTGACTAGAAAGGCTCCAGGCGCAGGAAGAGGCCTTGATGCCAAATGGCTGGGGTCTTTGGAGCGACGCAGGAGAGCAAACATGTACTTTTCCCCAGAGCCAGGGTGGGAGTGGGAGGGTGGGACATGCTTGGGACGCAGCAGATGGCAGGAGAAGCTCCCTTGCTTTCTGCCCCCACTCAAAGGACCCCACACGCAGGGTTTACCTGGTGTGTGCTCTGTCGGTACCTGGCCCTCTGTTCACACGAGAAGCCAGGTGTCCACAGAGCGAACACGGCTCCCCGAACACCGGGCACGCTCCGTCCCAGGCAAGCCTGCAAGGGACCCACTAGCTCCCCCATTTCTCAGAAGCAGAAACTGAGGCTCAGAGGGGTACTGGGATCGTGCACTGGGGCAGAGCTGGGTCCCTGCCTTTTTCGTCCGCACTGGAGCTCTCTCCCACCCAGGTCTGGGCCCCTCCAGCTCAGCCCCACCGTGTCCACATCAGAGCCTCAACCACAGCTGCCTTGCCCCTTCGAAAGGGCTGGGTCAAGGCCACTCTTGCTGCCTTCCCTTCCCTTTTCCAGGAACTGACATTTCTGTTCGGAGCTTAGGCATAGATCCCCACGATGATAACAGAGAGGGGAGCTCCCCAGGCAGCCTCATGGCCAGGCTCCACGGGTGAAGGGAAAAGTGGTTACAACTGAGCTAAAGACACATGGACCTGGCGAAGCTTTCACCTCCTAAGCTCTCTCTGCCCCTGATCCACATAGTCCTCGTCCTGAGATGGAGATTCCATGTTCATCCCCATTTTACAGATGAGGACACTGAGGCCGGGGCAGCTAGGTGCGCCATCCGGAGGGGACTGGTAGGTTCAGGCCATGTCCACCGGGCTCACACGCACCCTCTGCTCAGCTCCCAGACGCTGCCTCTGGGAACCTCCCAGGACCCCCAAGGACTGAGGGAGGGGTTGAGGCTTTACCGCCCACAGATGCAGCTGTAAGGACCCTTGCCTGGGTGGTGGTGGGGGGAGTGCCAAGGCTTCTCCAAGGTGGGGGCATCTGAGATGGGTTTCCCTAGGTGGGGACCAGGGAAGCACCTTCCGGAACAGAGCAAGCAGCCCGAAGAGAGGCTCCGAGGCAAAGCAGGCCCCTGGGGAGGGTGGACATCATCACTGGGCAGGAGGGTACACACAGACAGGACCAGGCTTGGGACTGGCAAGCGATGAGGCCGGGCTGCCGCTTCCCACAGAGGCAGAGTCGGTGGCCCTTTAACCGAGGTCGTGATAGGATCAGATCATGTGAGTCCCCAGCACTGAACTCCAGGATGTGAGGCTGTGTTTTCGTGTCGTCTCCCCCATGCCTGTCTGGAGACCTCCTGAACACAAGACCTGAGTCACTGCCTGGCACCTTGTAAGCGCCCAGGACATATCTGGATGGATTGAGCCCAGGAACCAACGAAGTGGTAAACAGGTGAGCGCGAGTGAGCGAGGTGGCCAGCCTGGCATCAGCACACGTGTCCCCTACATCAGTCACCCAGGGCTTGGCTCCCCGTGAAGGCAGATAACTGGGGGACCAGCACTGGCCTCTGGGCTGAGGCCAGAAGCCCCAGCGGCGGGCGGGGGGGGGGGCCTGGGTGTTTGGTGGCCCTGGGGAGGCTGACAGACAGAGTCCCAGCTGTCCCAGAAAGCCTGTCCTGAGCAAGACGGCTTCTCCTTCATCCCTGCCTGCCAGCCAGCTCCTCGGGGGCACTCCGGAGACCCCGCAGCCTCCCCGTGTGTATCTCTGCGGAGGGGCATCAGCAGAGCCTGCTGGCTCCCCCGAGGCCACATCAAGGCTTGTTTGCTCTGAAAACATCCCAGGGTCCAAAACCAATGTGGACAGTTGACCTAGCCGGTTACCTTGGTTTGCCCGGCCCAGTGTCAGTTCCTCGCTTATTTTTATGAGCTGTTTAATCTGCACACTGTCTTCTGTTCTCAATAAATGGGGCTGAGCATTCCAGGATGGCCTCGAATGATAACACCAGCTGTCTAGACGGAGGCCAGCTCACTGACACTATCATAAATAAAAATAGCTTTGTGTTCCAGTCTCTCACCAGAGCCCAGGGAGGGGCTAGCAGACTCCCTGAGGGCTGGCTGGGACAGAGCTCACCCGCTCCCTGCCCCCAGTCCCCAGCCCCATTCCCAGGGGGTCCAGCGAGCCTATGCCGCCTGTGGGAGGGAGAAAGGAGGCCCACCGGGGCCCTGGTAAAGCATCTGCCTTTTTGGGGACTGCCCTTTCTCCGTGGCTCACCGCTGCTGCTGCCGCCCGGGCCATGGACACCCAGGTGGCCAGGGGGTTTTCACTTCAGACTCCAAGGGCAGTCCTCCGCCCACCGGTCCCAAGGCCCGGGTCTGGTCTGGGAGAGGCTACAGACCCAGGCCCAGAGCTGCTTGGGGTTAAGCTGGCAGAAAGGCCGTCCCCAAACCCAGCATAGAGCCTGACGCTGGCCAGGGTCTGGAGCACAGTTCAACCCAGGAAGGAAAGGCACATGCGCAGACGCTTAGCGGCTTGTCCTCTCCTTTCTCTCCCTGTCACTTATCCCTTCCTTCATTCATGCATTTATTTGGCCTCTACTTATTCCTTGAACCCCGCCTCAGGACTGCCTCCGAGGAGCCCAGGTCAGTTTATGTGTACATTGACAACAGTGTCTTCATAGGTTGAGGCCCCATTGTGCAGTACACAGCCTGAACACCTGTACAAGGCAGCCCTGTGTCACCCCCCTCCCTTCCCCCAGGCCCAGCTGGATTGAGTCTCTGGAACAGAAAACCTGGCTCCTCCTTGATCAGTAAAATCTTCATTTCACCCTCTAGTATGGGCTGGAAAATTCCAGGGGGTCAGTGGTCAAGCAAGAGAAGGAGATTTACACAGAACCAAGAGGCTGATACTTTGAGATGGACCTCTCAGACGGGGAAGAGTCAAAGAGAGGTGTTGGGGCGGGGATGGGCCCCACTGGGGTCAAACAAATGATACAGGAAGCGACAGATTGTCCTTTCTAATCCTACACCCAGGGAGGGAGTCGGGGATCAAGGGTGCATCTCACCAGGGACAGGAGCAGAGGGCAAGGATGGGGGAGATGATGCCCCCCCCGCCCCCGCCGAGGTCCCAGAGAGAGACAGCAGGGACCAGGGCGATCGAGGCCATACACCTCGACCCCTACCCAACACAAAGGAAGAGCAAAGCCAGGGCAGAGGGGAGAGTGAAGGGAGGGACCAGAGAATCAGAACACCCAGGCCTCTGCTTGTTAAAACTGAAAGTGAAGGAAATTCTGTAAGTCAAGGAAAGAACGGTTTGACAGCACAGCTGGGGACCAAGTGACTGGAGCAGAGTCAAACCACACTGGCTGCTCGATCAGCTAGCCACTAAGCCTCCGACCTAGTGACCAGGCCCCACGCAAGGCGCACACACGCCCCACCTCCCTCAGCTCTGGACACGCTGCCCTGGGATTGGTAGTTTGTCCTCCCTTCAGAGGCCGAGATGGAGGCACCGCAGGGACAGGCTGGCCCCAAGTGTGACTCTGGCTGGGAGAAGGCAGGGTCTGGGTTCAGCTAGAGATGCTCTGAGTCCCTTCTCCTCTGTGGCCTGCGCTGGCTTGCCACCAAGTTGGCACCAGACCTGGTCCTCACGGGCGGCCTGGAGGAGGCGGAGCCCCCCGCCCCCCCGCCCCGTGCCTCTCGTGACTCACGTCAGTCTTCGGCGAGCAGTGACTGAGGAGACGGAGGTCGATAAGGACAGCAGGCCACCAGCGGCCAGTGTCTGTGGGCCCCCAAGCTGCCTGGCCACAAGATGACCAGACAGGACATGAAGGGGACCCGGAAAAGACACTAAGGCGTGCTGGCCTCACTGCCAGGCCTGAAGATGAGACTCGGAGGTCAGGCTCCTAGATCCACACAGGATGCTTGTCAGATGCCTGCGGGTCCTCCTTTGGTCCTCTCGACAAGGGGGAGCAGGCCCCCTTTTTACAGCAGGGAAACGGAGGCCCAGAGGGCAATGGTGCTGGTCCAAGGTCACACAGCAGGATGTGGCAGGTGGGGCTCCATCCTGCTCATTCACTCTATTGGAGCCTTCCTGGAGAGCGGCTGGGGACACCCGTGCTCAGGCAGACCGGGGCAGCAGCCCCCACCCTAGGGAGGGCTTATGGTGTGAAGTTCTGGGGCCAGGTAGGGTGCCCTTCTGAACCCAAGTGTCTTCATCCCCCTCCCCGGACAGACTACCCACCTCTTCCTTCCCAATCTCTGGCTAGAGACAATGCCTCTGCTAAGGCGGAAGAAGCCCCAGTCCCACACCTGCCGCCCCTCCTTTCTGCCACCGCTGCAGGTGACAGATAAGACCTCCGTGCACCTTCCCCACCTGCCCGACATGTGACCCAACCCACCAGTGTCTTCCCCGGGACGTCTGCAGGCACCACTGAGACAGAAGCTCCCTTTCTGCCGGGAACCTGAAGCTGGGAGGTCAGGAGCCATCCTGTCCCCCACCCGGCCCAGGCAGAGCCACCCAAGAATGGAGCTGGCACAGAGACACGGAGCTGATAGGAGGGACACGTGCCTTCTTCAGCCATCATCTGCACACCCAAATCCAGAGGTGCCTCGGGCAAGGCCGCCACCCCAGACTTTTCATGCACATGAGCCAATACTTTCTCTGTTTTGCTTGAAGCCAGCTGGAGTGGGGTTTCCATTCACCTACAGCGACAAGACTGTCCCCACCTCACCACGCCCCAAAGGACACCTCTCAGAGGCAGAACTGGCTGCTCGGGGGATCCTGAGAGAAGAAAGGCATTACTCGGGGAAGGGAGTAATGGTCGTGAGCAGAGGTCTGGAGTCAGACCTGAGCCCCATCTCAGCTTCGGGCGGGAACTCAGCCTCGCCGTCCCTCTCTTCATTCGGGAGGGAGTGACACTATCCTGACGATGGAAGGAGATGGGCCGAGTGCCCAGCGCTGGTCAGTCTGCCCATCGGCAACCCAACCGGAAGCAGCTGGCACTTCAAGGTCATTCAAGGAGAGTCCATTTCATTTGCTAGTGGGGTGTAGGGGGACCTGGAGTAAAGAGAACGTGGGACCCCAGGGCTGGTGCCACAGCACAGCGGTTACCACCAAAGGCACTGAAGGACCCGAGCCCAGAATAAAAGAGTCAAGCAGATCAGGACACTTTGAGGGGGACAGTGACCTTTGATCAGAGGACACAGCCAGTCCCAGAGGGCTTTGCAGCGGGTTGAACAGTGTCCTCCAAAATTCACATCCATCTGGGACCTCAGAATGTGACCTTATTTGGAAATAAGTCCTTTTCGGGTGGAATTATTTAAGGATCCTGAACTGAAGAGATCACCCTGGATTTAGAGTGGTTCCTAACTGACTGGTGACCCTATAAGAGAAGGAGAGGAGACAGAGAGACACAGAGAGGGAGGCCAAGTGAGTGGAGCAGTGCAGTCCCAAGCAGCCCAGAACCGGGAGAGGCCCAGAAGGATGCTCCCAGAGCCTCCAGGGAGGCGTGGCCTTGCCCATATCTTGATGACCCCTAAACTGTGAGAGAACAAATTTATGTGTACAAGCCCCGCATCTCAGGTTCTTTGTGATGGCGACCCCAGGACAGTCACACAGGAACGGAAAGAGCCAGGAAGAGTGGATCCCCCGCCCTTAGCCTCCTCCCTCTCTCTAGCCTGCTGTGGGGCTTCCCAGCCAGAAGGTGGAGAGCACGGAGCCCCTTGTGCACACAGGGCAGCCTCGAGGCGGGAAGCAGGGGAAGGTGGAGCCAAGATCTGAGGGGCCCGTGGAAGATACTAAATAATAGTATAACGGTGGCCTCACACCCAGACCCCAAAGCAAAAGCGGTGGCTCTTCTGTCCCCAAGGCTGTGAGAACGGAAGCCACGGAGACCTCGACAGAGCCCAGCCCGCCCCGTTTCTGTGCTGCCACTGATAGTGATCGCCCTGGCCTGTGTGCACATTTACTCCGCCCATCGTCACACGTGCACCCACGAGTTTTCTCCAGAGTCATATGCGCTTTCTTCCCCACACCCCATGTACTCTGTTCTAGACTGTAATGGAATAAAACACTGAAAAAGGGGCACCTGGGTGTCTCCATCGGTTAAGCGTCCGACTCCTGATCTCAGTTCACGTCTTGAGCTCTGGGTCATCAGTTCAAGCCCTGAGTTGGGCTCCGCACTGGGTGTGGAGCCTTCACATAAATAAGTAAGTGAATGAATGAATGAATGAATGACAAACAAACATTGGAACAGAGGGTTCCGTGTGCAGCGGGGTGCCCAGGAGAACGGAAGCAGGTGCTCACCTGGGGAGAGGCTGCTCTCCCCCCTTCCCCCCGCCCCGTGCAATACCATGATGAGTAGAAGACATTCAAGCAGGCAGGACTCAGGTTTTCATAGAAGCTGAATAAAATTGTTCAAGGAGCAGTGTGATAGTTCGTAATTACCACCCACAAACACTAGCGTGGTCGCTGTTAAGATAAGCACACCCAAGTGGGGATGATTCCCACGGGGCTGGCTGTGATTCCAGCCCTTTCTGTCCCAGCTGAGAAAAGAGAGCTCCTTTTGGATGGTGGGGAGTGAGTGACATGATTATCGGATGCTTCAGGTTGCAAGGGACAGAATGCCACCTGTTTACGCCGAACAGGGCATCTAGTGGTTCCTGTGTCAGAAGGTCCAAGTCACTCGGGGTTTGACTGGGGTGTCCTCCCTCCATTCTGCGTTCCCGATTTCCGGTGTGGCCTCCACCGCAGTGGCTGGACGGCTGGCAACGGCTTCAGGCTCACGTTCGTATGACCTCAGCCACCTCGGTGGAAAGAGCTGTTCTCTCTTGCGCCCGTGGTGTCCGTAAGAGTCCTGGACTCCAGGCCACCTGCCCTGCAGCCCAGGAGAGGTACAGTTCTGACATTTCCCTGCTCCGGTCACCGGCTCCACCCAAACACCAAACTCGGGAATGGGCTGGGAGCAGGGCCGGAGGTTCCCGGAGGAAGGGTCGGGGGCTGTCACTAGGGGAAGGGGAAGGGGAAGCCAGGCCAGACAGGGCAGGCCAGACCTCACGGCCCCTGTGTTCGCTTCCTGCCGCTGCTGTCCCAAACTTCCACAAAATGGCTGAAAACAACACACATTTATTATCTTACAGTTCTGGGGGCCAGAGGTCTTACAATCAAGGTGTCGACAGGGCTGACTTCTGGAGGCTCTAGGGAAGAATCCAATTCCTGGCCTTTTCCAGCTCCTAGAAGCTGCCTGCATTCCCTGGTTCATGGTTCATGGGCCCTTTTCCATCCCACCCCCCACCTCCCCCTCTCTGGTCCTCAGGCTGCCATACAAAATATCATTCACTGGATGACTTCAACAACAGAATTTTATTTCTCACAGTTCTGGAGGCTGGGAAGTCCAAGATCAAGGACTGATCTGGCCCATTCAGTTCCTGGTAAAAGCCCTCTTCCTGGCTTGTAGACAACCACCCTCTTACTGTGAGCTGGGGCCTTACTCAGTGTGCGAACAGCCCTTGGGGGGGGGGTGCGGGAGAAGGGGAAGAGGAGGGAGGGAGAGGGAAGGAGGGAGGGAAGGAGGGAGAGAGGGAGAGAGAACAGCTTCCCTAGTGTCCCTTCTTATAAAGACACAAACTGGGGGTTTGGGTGGCTCAGTCGGTGAAGCATCTGCCTTCAGCTCTGGTCATGATCTCAGGGTGCCGGGATGGAGCCCCGCGTCAGACTCTTTGCTCAGTGGGGAGTCTGTTTCTCCCTCTCCCTCTGCCCCGCTCCCCTGCTCATGCACTGTCACGCTCTCTCAAATAAATGAATAAAATCTTAAAAAAAAAAAAAAAGGACATGGACTCCATGGGATCAGGGCCCCACCCCGTGACCTCATTTCACCTTTGTTATGTCCTTAGCGGCCCCATCTCCAAATACAGCCACACTGGGGCTTCAACGCAGGGGTTTTGAAGGGACACACACATTCATATCATTTCTGCCCTTTCTGACCCTCCTGCCTCCCTCTTGGAAGGACCCTTGTGATAATCCAGGGTAATCTCCCCACCTCGAGGTCCTTGATTTAATCACACCCGTAAAGTCCCTTTGGCTACGCTAAGTGTCATAGTCACAGGCTCTGGGGGGCAGAGGCATCCATCTAGCACATCCCCTACACGGATTCGCCTTCATCCTAACGCCCTTACCTTCCCACCCTAACGTACAGCAGCAGGTCCTTCAGACCAACCTCAGAGACTCGGCCAGCCTAGTAGGTCCTGTGGTTGACCATGCTGCCCCTGACCTTTGACCTCTGCACCCAGGCCCGGCGCTCAGCCCCATGCCCACGGAGAGCTTTCTCCAAAAAACACCCGCGGCAGGGGCGGGGGCGGGGAGGTCGCAGAGAAGCAGAAGCCCAGTGGGTGGCGAGAGTCAAGTGCCCCGGAGTGTCACTGTCCCTACTCCCCGGAAGTCCCCGTAAGGAGGGAGAGAGCTCAGGCGCTTTCTACACTTTCTCATAGCCACCTACGCAGGGAAGAACTTCAGACCCAATAAAGACCTCCTCTGAGATTTATAAGAAGAAAGGAGGTAAATGATTTACGAAGGGGCGGGAGGGGTGGGTTCCAGCTTTTTTCCCCCTGGCTTGGCACCTATAGGGCTGCCTGGTATAATGGGAGAATCCCGGAGGCCCCCTCATGGCCTGGAGGGCCTAGCCGTGGTCTTGTTGGCAAGGAGCTGACCCCACCGGCCGTGTCCTGGGAGGGTCTCAGCCATCCCCGGGGGTGGAGGGGGAGCAGAGAAGGAAAGGAAGGTGCTTCTCTACAGTGTCCGGCCATCCCAGTGCCCCGAGGCCCAGGGCTGTGCGACCTTCTGCCATCCTTGAGGGCCACGCCATACGAGCCCAGGGCCTCCCTGAGTGCCGTCACACTGGATAGCAGGGGATGGAAGCATCCAGCAAGCCTCATCACCAAGCTTGGCCAGGGCCTGTCCTGCTCCTATCCTCTGGGAGGAACAGGTCCCGGGGTGGGGGGGTCCAGGAGCTAGAGGATGTCTCCTGAGCCCTGCAGGCCTGGCCCCTGGACGGATTCCAGAGCCCGGAATCCTCCATCCAGGCCTCAGTGACGCAGCAACTGGAGAGGTTTTATTGTATTTATTTTATTTTTTTAAGGATTTTATTTTTAAATTAAAAAAATAATAATAATCTCCACACCCAACATGGGGCTGGAACCCACAACACCGAGATCAAGAGTCGCACGCCCCTCTGACAGAGCCAGCCAGGCGCCCTGGAGAGATTTTAAATGACTCTTCAGTTAAGTCAGCGCGGCCGAGCAGCGGTCCCTTTGGGGGTGTATGAGCCGGGGCACGGGAGCTCAGCTGGCACGGCCCCTGGCCAAAGCCAGCCGGCCACACCCATGGACAAGCCAGGTTTTTCCTGAGTGGAAACAGGTTTCAAATCCCATGTGCTCCGTGGGACCGAGGAGCCGGGCAGGCCATCCGGGTCCCACAGAAAAGGTGGGGAATTCTGGCCGCCTGCCGGGAGGAGATGGACAGGATCCTGAGACGCGTCCAGGCTGCTTCTCCACCCTCCTGAGTCACCCGGGAACGCCTGACACCAGGAGGCAGGTGGCCTGGGGGGAGGGGGGAGGGCCCCCACAGCCTCTGCTAGGAACACGGACAGGAGGAGAGGGGGCCGGGAGCCTCGAGGGAAAGCTGGAAAGAGGCTGGGAGGAGGGTACAGCTGCAGCCTGGCCCAGACACCACTTCCTCCCCTCCACCCCTCCCTCCTTCCAGGGCCGGGGCCCACCGAAGACCTCATTCTCTGGACACATTGGCCGGCTCCACCCATAGGGACAGGGGCCTGGCCTCCCCCTTCCCAGCTGATCCCGGGCAGCCCACGGCCTGGACTCACATCCTCCCCCTCTCCCTCTCCTGTGAGCTGCATCTCCTTCGCTCCATCCCCAACATCAAGCACCAAGCCAGGTATGCAGTTGGTGTTTAATAAATTCTAGTTCCCTCTCCTCCTTATGTGTCATGACCACAGTCTATCCAGTTCCCACTTGGGCCCCGTAGGGTCCCTCACGAATGAGTAATCATCGTTGCCCGCCCCGGGGAAGACGTGGCCAAGGACCAGCCAGGGTCACACACACACAGAGAATCCGGATCCCACCTACTCGGCCCCAGGGAGACGCCGCCTATGCCTGCAGCCTGCAGCCACCCTCAGTCCCCCATGCCCCGGGGAGGAGCCTACGGCCACTCTGATCAGAAAGCTGCCTCGGGGCCCCATCCTTGTTTGCAATTTGGTGCTTCCAGCAAGACGAGCCATGTTTTGCCAGCTGGCCCCTGGCAGCTCAGCCCATTCTGCAGCTGGAGGCCCAAGCAGGGGGTCCAGAGGAGCCCTTTGCAGTCCCCGGCTTGGCTGACCACCCTTCCCTCTGGCCTCCCGCCAGGGAATCCCACTGGTGTGGACCAACACCTCTTAGAGCTCAGAAAAGAATAGCCATCTTTCCAGAAACCCGGCAGCCAGGCTTGACCTTGCTGGAAACCACTGCACGCAGCTCTTGGAGGCTGGAACCATGGCTTTCTGCAAACTGACATGGGCTGTGGGGCGCAAAAGGGGAAAACAGAAGACTGCAGGGTGCCAAGCCCTGACCCGCTCCTGGCCACCTCTCACACAGGCAGGGCCGAGGAGAACCTGGGGGAAGAAGGTTAGTGCCAGCTGCTCCCTCGCACTCGGGGACTAGAGGTCGGACAGCTGGGATTAGTCAGAAATTCCGAATTGGTCCTCAGCCAGCCCAACCATGGGGACCTTCTCCAAGTAGAAACCTCGCCCGGGCTTGGACACAAGTTGCCTCTGAGCTGGAACCAGTCCGATCCACCTGGCTGGAGACACTGATGGCCCAGGCTGCTCCAGCCTCCGGGGGTCTGTAGGGAGAAGTTGGGCTTTGATATCTCTGAGCCCTGGAGGAGAGGGGTGGCTCCTCCCCGCAGGAGCCAGGACCCAAGAGGTAGGTGCTGAGATGCAGAGATGGGTGAAACTTTGTCTCCTAGTCTCGAGTAATTCCGGCAACACAGCATGTCTGCAGAGAGGGCATGGAAGCCCAGAGAAGAGCCCAGGAAGTGCCCCAGGGCCAACCCCCAAAGGCCAGGGAGCTGGGCTGGGGCAGTGAGCGTGCTGGAGGGAGGCTTCTCCCAGGGCTTGGGGAGGGGTGTGCTCACTTGTGCAGTGGTCCCTTCCCAGTGCCCCCCGAGTGCCAGGCCCTGAGAGGCGTGGGCCAGTGGGCCAGCCCCACAGCCAGGAGCCACAGCCTCCATCGTCCAGGAGGCCAGAGGCCACAGCTGCACCTGCCCCATCCCCGGCCAGGGGAAGTGACTGGCCTCCGAAGCTCCTGCAGGCTGTATCCCAAGAGAGCACACAGGAAAGAGTTTGCAAGTTTTATGGCCACTGAAGTCAGCTCAGGCCTGGAGAGGCTGAGGGCCAAGCCGGCAGGTTCTAATTAGGGGATTGGGCTCCTTGCAGTGGCCTCGGGGCTGGGGGTGACGCCAGGTTTGCAGAACAGCCAGCACTGTTTTGCTCGGTGTCTCCCAGCAACGGGGGCCACTCCGGTGAGAGCCGCGGCCACGGTCTTGTGAGCGGCCAGGGCACGATGCCCGTCCCGGCTGGAGCTGGGCCACCCACTCCTGCCGCCCCTTTAAGGGGTTGCCCCCCAGCAAGCTGAACTTGGGGGTCACGGATCCCCACTGAGCTGAGAGAAAACTGCTTCCCCCCAGCCCCAGGCAGCACTGTTGGAACCCAAGGGAAGTGAGGGCAGGGCCCAGATCTGGGCTTTACTGCCTTGAGTTGCCCTGGACAAGCATTCTGATACCACGCCTGGCACACACATAGTAGGTGCACAAAAAGACCAATGACTGGAACCCAGTATCTAGATCATGCCTAGCACACAGTAGGTGCTCAAACATGTAGACGGAATAACCAAATTTAGTGCTTAGAAGCCTGCCTGGCATACAGTAGGCGCTCCGTATGATGCATGGAGCAAGTGGAGGCACGAAGTTCATCTTGGCACGGGGCAGGAGGCTAGGGAAGCAGGCGTCCTTCTGTGTCCAGCCCGCAGGGGCAGTGCCCGAGTCTGGGCAGGATGGGCCCCAGTGAGGTCCCTGCCCCGCTGCTGGGGGCAGGGGTGAGGGAGGGACATGGCCGGCCGCTTGTCAGACAGTGTGAGTCTGGCCTTTGAGTGCTATTCCCAGCAGTTCCTCTGATTCACAGCTGTCCCAGGAACAGTCACGGCTGTGTCAATAAATATGGGTGACTCCGAATGACCTCTCCGTCTCGCAGGGCCATTAAGGCCTTCCTGCCCCTCCAAAGACCCAGTCTGGGCCATTGTTATTCTAGCCAGCGTGTCACTCTCCCTGCCAGTTCGAGGGCCTTGGAGAGTGAGTGACCCAGTGATCCCATCGTCCAGGAAACATTTACTGGGTCCTCGCTGCCTGTCCTCGTTTACCAGGCACTCCTCAGCCTCCCGGGCACTCATGGCCCTGGGTGCAAAGAAAAGATCCTCAGAAAGATGCTCCGGTTGGCCCTTCTGCCCACATCCCCACCTGGGTGTCCCCTTTCGCCTCCCTGCGTGCCAGACAAGGACACCCTGCAAGCGAAGACTGAGCTGCCCTTGCTCCCCTCCCGGCCGCCGCTTCCCTCGGCTTAGATGGCTTAGACGGCTTAGACCGCGGGAGAGTCTGAGTTCAGAGTGCGTGCTCAGCGGCGCCCCCTCTACAGGAGGCGGGTTCCACAGCAGAGGGACACCCAGCATGGGTGTCATCTCCTCGATTCAGCTTCAGAAAACTGGCTGAACGCTGTCCATACCCCAGGAGCTCTGGGGAGGGGGGGACACCGCAGGCCCAGGCCAGGCTCAGTCCCGCACTCGGGGAGCTCGTGCTCAGAAGGTAAAGCAGATCATCGCAGAAGCCGCTCGGCGCAGCGGGGTGAGGGCTTTGGTGGGCAAGTTCGGGGGCTTGCCCAAGGTGACGGAGACGAGTGAGTGCAACGGGCGACCAGACATCCTGTGTGATTCTCGGTTGGGCCCTGGATCAAAGCGAAGTAAGGACAGCAATTCATTTCAGGGACTATTGCAGAATGAAATCATGGATTGCACTTTATACGCTCTTCCCACATCGAAGTTAAATTGGTATGAAAATGGAATCTGGGGCACTGGGGTGGCTCAGTCGGTTAAGCGGCTGCCTTCGGTTCAGGTTATGATCCCAGCGTTCTGGGATCGAGCCCAGTGTTGGGCTCCCTCATCAGCAGGGAGCCTGCTTCTCCCTCTGCCGGCTGCTCCCCCTGCTTGTGCTGTCTCTCTCTCTCTCTCAAATAAATAAATAAAATCTTTAAAAAAGAAAAGGGAATTTTGGTTGTGCAGGACACAGCAAAGACTTGTTGAAATATTCAGGAGTGAGGTGTCATTGTGTCTGTGATTGACTTGAATATTTACGTGTTCCTCGAGGAGGCTGAGCGGGAAGTATGGTCCAAAGCAAAGCAGGGAGAGGGTACACAGGACAGAGGCTCGTGCTCAGGGATTGCTGCACGGAGAGCAAGCTGGGGCCAGGAGGTCTGGGGGGGGGGGTGTGGCAGGAATTACTTGGCTGGGCTGAGCCCCGGATGACAAGATGCAGGAGGCCAAGGATGGTGGCAGGGGGTGTGGAAAGAATCAGGAGATACTTGGGAGGCAGAGCTCACAGGGCTTGGTGCTGACTTGGATGCGGGGAGAGACGTGTGCAAGGAAGGGCCAAGAGAGCTTCTAGTTTCTGGCATGAGATCCAAGAGGGTGGAAGGGCTACTGTCAGAGATGGAGACTGGGGGAGAAACAGGTTCCGAGTGAGGGGTCAGGAGCTCAGTTTCAGACATGCTGAGTTTGGAGCTTGTGGGGTGTCTCAGGGCTCCGGGAATTTGCAAGTGCCTTAGCCCAAATAACCGGGAGACCAGAACGCTGAGCTCGGGCCTGAGCTGGGGGCTGCCGTGTCCTTCGGCAGCGCCAGCCCAGCATGCTGGGCACCACGGAGGTGGGGCCCTGGCAAGGGCCAGGGCAGACAGGGGGATGTCTGGAACAGAAACTGTGGCTGTCTATCCTGCGTTTGTTTTCCCAAGTTCCTCTCCATCTGCAGGAGGGATGGGTAGGGCTGGGATCACCCCCTGCTCCGTCCGTCCCCACAGGGCAATGATAAGCCAGGGTTCCCACCTCCTGTCCTGGGTCAGAAAGGTCTGACTTCCCAGAACTCGGAGGAAATGGAGCCGCACATTTCAGCCTGGGTTTTCTATGTTCCCATGTGTCTAGTTTATTTATCATTCGGGCAATGCTGGGTGGCTTGATCGGGTGGGGTGCTGGGGGCCTGGTCCCTTCCTGGCCACCTGGAGTCAAAGCTCTCATTCCCATGATAGTTGTTGAGCACCTCCCATGTTCCAGGCACCATTCTAGATGCTGGCCATAGAAGAGTAAGCAAAACCAAAGGCCAAGCTAGAACAATCATAGTTTATTACTGTGGTAAATAATTATTGATAAGGACATGATAGGATATATATATAGTAATGGGTAAGCGTATGGTCACGCCTACCATTGATGGAGCACTCAGGATAGGTCAGGCGCTGTGCTGAGGGCCCTCCCTCCCCTGGAGCCTCACGAGCACCTGCGTGCAGTATTGTCCTCCGCATCTGACAGATGGGACAACCAGGGCTCCCAGAAGCTAGGCGCCAGCACACCTGTCAGCAGGTGATAGTTAAGGAGCTTGAGACCCGATCCTGACTCAGGTCCAGCTCGGCCCTCACAGGTTTGGCCTGACCCCTCTGCTTCTCTGTGTCCTCCGGATCCAGGGCTCCTCCTCGCATCTGGACCCGATGACCCTGGCTCCCTGCTTCGGGGCTGGCTCGGCCCACCTTGCTCAGCAGCCAGCCCGCACGGAGGGAGGGCTCGGGGGGAAGGGTGCTGGCCCAGAGACCGATTCAGGTAGGCTCGGGGGGTATAGAGTTGACAAACACGGCAGGGGACGTACTTAGATGAAAAAGTGATTTGTCATTTATCTGAAGTTGAAATGTAACTGGCAGTCCTATTTTACTTGCTCAATCTGGCTCCGTTGGGGCGGGTGTGAAACAGTGAGGGGTTTCTCTCGGCTGTGCTGCTGACCCCAAGGGTACCCGCATGCCAGGCCTGCCAGGCAGGAAGTGCACGGTCTTCAGAAAAGACTCCCCACTGCACCAGCCATTGTCCTTGTAGCTTCTGCCGGTGGGTGGGAATCCTAGTAGACACTGAAATTTGCACATGGCTTATCCTCCAAGAATGAAGCTTGTGAAGCTTCTCAGACGTTCAAGAACCTTTCCTTCCTTCCCCCCACAAGTTCAGGTGTGAGCTTCCCATCTCCTAATGGTTTCCATTCCACCAACATTTGCTTATGAGCTTTGCTAGTAATGCAGCAAAGTGCGAGCCGGGCTTGGAGTTTACTATTTACAATGGCCACTGTGACACATCTTCCCCAGCTAGCCATGCTGGCATCACCCCACCCCCCATGCCAGCCATGCTCGCCAGCCCCTGGGGCTGTCCTGCTTCAGAACACTTTCTCTCCAAGAGAAAGAAAGATGAATGAGCTAGATGATAGGATACTTTTTTTTTTTAAGATTTTATTTATTTATTTGACAGACAGAGAGAGAGAGCACAAGCAGGGGAAGGGCAAAGGAAGAAGGAGAAGCAGACCCCCCGATGAGCAGGGACCCCCCCCCCGACTCAGGGCTCGATCCCAGGACCCTGAGACCATGACCTGAGCCGAAGGCAGACGCTTAACCGACCGAGCCACCCAGGCGCCCCGAGACAAGATACTTTTTGAATGCTGTCTGAATGACGGAGTGACTCAGTACAAATGACCTGGTGCCCAGTGTTTTGCCGGCTGGACTGGACTGACTCTGAGTGTGCCCCTCAAGGCCTCCCCCACCCCACCCTACCCCCAAGAGGCCACCCACGCTCACACTCTCCCGTTCCAACAGCTCCAGCCAGGTGAACCTGGGGCTTCTGGGCCATCTCCCAAACTGGGTAGGCACGGGACCTGCCCAAACCAGGAGTCTCCCACCTTGGGTTCTCAGATGCTCACCTGTGCCCAGGACACAGCCTCTGTGTGTGTCATTTAGCCCCAAGGATGCCCACCCAGGGTGTCTTGGTGGGCAGGGAGAGTAGACCCTCCAGGCCAGGGTTGTAAGAACCAGTCCCCACCTCAGCTTAGACACACAGAGCTCCAGCTGCAGGGCTGTTGGCTGTGCTGACCCTCTGGAAGCTTCTCCCTGCATGAAGAATGTCCACATCCAGGCTTACGTTCCATGCTGTGCTGCTAGATGTCTAACAACCGGCTCTCTGGGGGGCAATAACCTCAAATATATGTGTGCAAGTTCATTATAAGTCTTACTACAAATAGGGGCGCCTGGGTGGCTCAGTCGGTTAAGCATCTGACTCTTGGTCTCGGTCTCAGGGTCCTGAGTTCAAGCCCCGCTGGGCACGGAGCCTACTTAAAAAAAAATAGTAATCAATCAATTGGTTAATCAATCTTACTAAAAACAAATGCTTGATTACCCCCCAGCTCAGCAGACGAAACGGTTCACGAGATTGAAGAGTGAGTGAGATTCTGACCTGAAGCGTAACTGATGTTTCCATTTCAATGAAAGACTAAGGAAAAGTGAGGCGCTGAAGATGTTTATTGGAACTTCACTTTCTGGCGGAACTGGATAATCGTGTTTGAATACTGGAAGAGGCTTTCCTTGATTTTTTTGTGCTCCTCACAATGGAAGGACCAGAGACACAACTCACTTTCAGGTTTAATCTGCATTATTACCCTTTCTCCGTCATGGTCTTAAAGCTAGAAAATCAGCAAAATAATAAAGCAAGTCCCAAGAGCGTTCGTCCATCTCCACACTGGAAATGCTTGCGCCATGGCTGAGCCCACACTGCCGATGCGACGTCCGTGCGTGGGGAGTTGAGAAGAGGCGCAGAGCAGCTGCTGTAAGATTTTATTTCCCGTGGATATCGATATCCTTAAGAGCAGAGACGATAGTCAAATAATCAGGAAGTGATGAGTTCTGAGTATCCCTTAGCTTTGCTTTTCATATAATTCATTTAACTGTAAGTTTGTAGAACTGAGTTATTAATGATGGCTATATTTAACAACTGGCTCACAAAATTCCTGAAAATTGAACATTTGCCTTTCACGAGCCAGTACAAGCCAGCTCCAACATTCCGATGAATTCACATTTCATTCCCCTGCAGCTCTAAATGATGGGTTTAACTATCTCTAGTTCACGAATCCGGAAGCTGAAGTTCTGAGGCTCAGGACAAAGGCTTCCACCCAGGCGGATCTTAACACTGAGATGACCGGGGTCCTGCACCAGTCACCTGAGCTGGGCTGAGACGAGCAGGGACTGAACCACAGGAGTGCTTGGAGATTTGCTGTCCATCAGTGAATGCACTTCTCTCAGTCTGGTGTGGCCTCCAGACATCACGGTCCCAGTGTGTAGAATCCTCCAGAACAAAGTTTCAACAGAAAGCCTTCAAAGGAAGATAACGTGGTGGCAGAGAGTACCTTGGCCAGGCCTTGGATGCGTACCGAGCAATGAGAAAACTTGGCAAGTGAGAGAGGACCCAGGGAACTCGGAGCCGGGAAAGCACACGCCGACCAATCAGCCAGCCTTGAGACTCCAACTCGGGACTTTTTCCAGAATGGCAGCCCAGGGCTCTGTGGGTGGGGCCTGGAACGCTGGGCCTCTTTTAGACTAGCACCCATTCCTCACACCACCGGTCTGGCAACAGTTGAACAGCTACGGGGTCCACCATGTGCCTGACGCTGCCAGGTGCTGGGGATACACAGGAGAGAGAGGTGGGGATCCTGCCCTCTGTCCCCACGTCCAGCTCCCTGATTGGAACAACAGCTCCAAGAGGGCAAGAGCATTGGGTATGGCGGAGCCGGCAGCAAGGGCTTAACATACACCTGTCACTGGAGGAATGGGAGCCAGGTGTTTGGGGCCTGGTGGGGGGTGGGGAATGCGAGACAGATGTATAAACGGAGGGTTTGATGGAGCCGAGAAAAACTTTGTGGACACCTGAGCTGAATCTCGAAGGCCTGGCAGGAGCTAGCCAGCTAAGGGTGCCAGGCAGAAGGTGCACCGTGTAGGAAGTCAGAGCATTGCTGGCTGGATGTACAAGTGTCCTGTGGCTACTGTAACCAATTAACACAAATTTTGTGGCTTAAAGCAACACAGGTGTTTTTTTTGTTGTTGTTGGTTTTTTTTTTTATAGTTCTAGAGGTCAGAAGTCTAGAATCAGTGTCACTGAGTGTTAATGGACTGATTTATGTCCCTCCTCCCAAATTTCTGTGTTGAAGCCCTAATCCCCACTGTGACTGTATTTGGAGATAGGGCTTTTAAGGAGGTAATTAAGTTGAAATGAGGTCATCAGGGTGGGGCCCTAATCTGATAAGACTATGGTCCTTATAAGACGAGGGAGAGATAGCAGAGAAAAGATCATGTGAGCTCACAGCAAGAAGACGCTCTCCACCAGCCCGGAAGACAGCCCTCACCCAAAACCAGGTTTTCTGGCACCTTGATCTTGAACTTAAAGCCTCCAGAACCGTAAGAAAACAAATTTCTATTGTTTAAACCATCTAGACTGTGGCAATCGTGCTATCGAGAGCCAAGTAGACTAACGCCACTGGGCTAGAATCAGGGCTTGGGGAGCACCGGGCTCCTCTCAGAGGCTCTGAGCGGGGAGCCTGTTGCCTTGCCTTTCCAGCTTCTAGAGGTCCCCCCGCCCACATTCCTCGGCTCTGGCCCCTTCCCCAATTCGTTGCAGCTTCTGTTCCTGTTGTCACGTCTCGGTTTCTGACTCCGACCCTCCTGCTTCCCTCTGATAAGGACCCTTGAGATTACATGTGGCCCAAGATAATCTAAAGCAGTCTTCCCCATCTCAAGATTCTTAACTCCAATCACATCTGCAAAGTCCCTTTTACCGTGTGAGGTCACATAATCACAGGTTCTGGGGACTGGGGCGTGGACATATTTGGAGGGCCATTATTCTGTCTACCACGCTGAGGTCAGCCAAGAGAAGCTGGTGTGTGAGCACGTATGGGGGGCGGCTGGCGGGCCACGAGGATACAGAAAGAATCTGGATCAAGACTTTGTACACCAGGCTACAACTTTTTTTTTTTTTTTAAGTAATCTCTATGCCCGACATGGGGCTTGAACTCACGTCTCCCCAGATCGAGTCGCGGGCTTTACCACCTGAGCCAGCCAGGTGCCTCCAGGCCTAGCTTTATAAAAAAATCAACCTGAACTCGTTCCTCCTGAGGACACTCAAGCCACATCCAGCAGGGTGGAGCTGCCGCGGTAACTGTGGGCTTGTCCCTTACTTAATCATGCGGGGAAACAATTCATACTGGCCTGGGGGGAGGGGACACCTATTAGCTTTGATCCGAAAACCTGACAGCTTCAGCCTCAGGTACATCATGATCTAGGAGTTCAAATGATGTCATGAGGCCTCCATCTTTCCCCACACCTCTAAGATGAGGATTTCTTTAGAAGCCCATCACGAGGGGCATCTGAAACCCATGGTCTGCCATCCTTCTGACTCAGCAGCACCCAGGAAAGAGAGCGGCTGCCCAGCAGAAAAGTGCCTGGAAGGCTTCTCATTGACCAGGCTGGGTCAAGGCCCTATTCCTAAGCCAATCGCTGCAGCCAGAGGTGTGAGGGGGCACCCTGATTGGCAGGCTCTGAGTCCTGGCCCCACCCCCAGCTGAGGAGGGCGGGGTCTCAGCAGTGGCGGACCATTCTCTCACCTGATAGAGCGAGGCTTCTATAAGCAGAGGGAGGGGCTGCTGGGCCTACAGGAACAGCTGGACCCCCCCNGCCCCCCCCCCCCCCCGTTGGGGTGGCCTGGTTGAGGCTCCTCCAGCTTTAGCTCCGCAGTTACCCAGTTACCCTTCCAGTGGTCCCCTCGGTCACTGAGGAAAGCCTGAGTGGACTTTCCGGCCCTAAAATCGGAAGGACCCGATCGCAGCACAGAGGGTGGGTCAGGCCTGCCAAGAAGTTCAGTTAAATTCCAACACCTCAGGCCTAGATGTAAAGGTCACGTCTTTAGAGCATCCTGCTGTCCCCCCTTGGGGCTGAGGGCTATGACAATGGGGACAATGACACTCCAAGTCTGGGCTGGGTGGCGGGTCAGCAACAGGACAGAGATTTCCCTTGAAAACAAAGCACAAATTCTATACCCCGTGGGTGCTTAGCAGCTTTTTGGGTAGATTTAAGCTTTTAGAGAACTACCCCAAATAATTTCTTCCCATCACTAAAAAATGAAATCGTGACCATATCCCATGCCGTGTCCCCTTGGAGCTTGGGAGGAGCTTCTAGTCTGCAAGAATATTCCCAGGTACCTCCTGTGTGCCTGGTATCGGGCTGGGCGCTGGAGGGCAGTGCAGACAGCAGTTGCTGGGTGCCCCGTCCCACCCTCCCACTCCTGCCTGGTCCCGAGCCCAGCCTCCCCACCCTGTCCTCGTCCTGCCCCAGCAAGCAGGGCTTGGCCAGCTTGACCTGTTTTGCCTTCTAAGTGGAAACAGGCTGCTGCAAAGGAAAGTCAGTTCAGGGCAGAACCCAGTGACTCTTGATTCATGTTCACCTCTGACCAAGACAGAAACACAGCTGTGGTTATCAGAAAGCTGCTGTGAGGCTGGGGTGGTTGGGGGGGTGGAGCCAGGAGAAGGAGGAGGGGTATGGGGGGAATGGAGAAGCTCTGAATCACAGGATCTTATTCATGGGGACAGATGTGGTCACAGGATGGGGTGTGGGGAGAGGGAGGAGATGAGGAGGGGAGGGGGTCCTCTGCTGAGAACACACTTCCTCATCCCCCACCTCCTTTGTCCTCTCCCCTCCCCAGGGTTCAGGGCACGTCCTAGGAAGAGCAAAGGCAGCACTTTGCCTGAGATCAAGGGCCAGGAGACTGTCCAAGGTCCTGGGAGGTGGGAGGTGGGGGTTGGGGTAGTTAGGCTGGCCTGGCTTGGGGGGGGTGGGGGTGGTAATGAGTCCACAGCCCTGTAGGGCCACCTGAATCCTGCAAGCAGATTCCCAGGGGGCAAGGGCGGCAGTGGCCTTGGCAAAGGCCTGGGACAGGTGTCCCCATCTGAGCGGGGCCAGGCAGGGCCAAGCAGACCCTGACCCCACCACACCTCCAGGGCCAAATCTGCTGTTGACTGGCCAACCCATGGGACTGAGGTAGGAAACCCACCCCCATGGCCAACAACTGCCCAAACAACTTGAAAATGGCAAGTCTCCCACTGGTTGGAGACTTCAGACTTTGGAAAGGTCAGGATTAATTAGCAGATTGCTTTGCCGTCCCTTAGAAGGCAGTGGAGAGGCAGGACCAGGTCTGGTGCAGAAGGTGGGCCTAGGGTCAAGAAGCTGGTTCCCAAGGGATGACTCCAAGTTCGAAAGTGGCAGGCTCCCCTTGGCCCAAGATTCTGAGCAGGGAGCAGCTCTTGGCCCACGAGCCTGGGCCAGTGGCCTAACTTCCCACAGCCGCAGGACGCTTCCAGGCAACTGGGACCTCCGAACCCAGAGAGAACGCCTCCAAAATTCCTTGGGATTTTTCTTCCCTAGTCAACCAAGTATCTATTTATAGATGTGGAAATATGCATGGAGAAAGGACTGGAAGGAAATACACGAAATATGACCGTGTTTATTTTCTTCTTTCCTTATTGGATTGTCTTACCAAAAAAACATATGACTTTTAAGATAAGAAGACAGATTATTAAGGGGCGCCTGGGTGGCTCAGTCAGTTGAGTGTCCGACTCTTGATTTCAGCTCAGGTCATGATCTTGGAGTTGTGGGATCGGAGCCCGCAGTTGGGCTCCTCACTGAGGGCAGAGATTCTCCTCGTTGAGATTCTCTCTCCCTCCGCCCCTCCCGCTTGCACTCTCTCTCTCGTGCTTCCTCTCTAAGATAAATAAATACAAATCTTAAAAAGAAACAGATTATTAAGGTATAATTAATCTTGGTGTCAGTATCCATGCTTGTTATAGAAAGTGAAAGGGAAAAATCAGAAATCACCCAAAACACTGCTAAGCACTAACATCTTGCGGTCGGTCCTTCCTATGCAAACATTTTGGGTGTGGGGATGTTGTTGTACATTGAACACAATTATAACTGTTTTCCGTTATTAACAAAACTTTTCTACGTGACCACCAAGTTATCCTGCCATCTTCTAAAATGTCTGTCTGCTATTAACGTGTATGTAGTCCACTATTCGTGTGGCTGTTCTCAGGTCTTAGCCTATCCCGGGAGTCTCCAATTCTTCACTGTTGTAAACAACACCGCCCTGGACATCTTCACATGGAAAAGTCTTTTGTGTTTTTAAGATTCTTAAATTTCCAGATGGAGTCAGATTCCTAAATTTCCAGATGTAGGCTTACAGTGTGAAACAACACCATCACCTGGGACCCACAGGGGTGTCGAGCCAAAGCCCCCATCTTTAACGCCAACCAATGGTATTAGGAGAAAAATCGGAATGAGGTTTCGCTGGGGACCCCTCTCCCCACCCTGCAGGGGTTTTATAGGGGCGGTGATGAGTTCCCTGATCTCAGCCCTGGCCACAGCGGACAGGGTGCCACAAAGGGTGGAGAGAATTGAAAGATTAGTCCTGGTAGCTGGGGAGCTAAACTCTGGACAAAGGAGCAGCTGGGACCACGAGGAGGAAAGGCTTCTCAGAGACGAAGCGACCTCTTCTAAGATAGGAGGGTTCCTGCGACAGAGCCGACAGAGCCCAGGAAGGCAAGGTCCCAGGGCGGGGGACTCCGGGGCGGGGGTAGCCTCCGGGGCCCTGAGCTGGCAGTGGGGGCCCAGGCAGAGGGCCCGGGAGGTCAAACAGCAATGAGGTGCCAGGCAGGTGGTGGGCAAGTCAGTTCGTGGTGGGCACCCCGCAATCCTCAGTGTCTTAGGGCATCCCCTCCCCGCCCCCCATCCCAGCCCCCTCCTTCAGCCCCCAGGCCGAAGCACCTGCCCCATGTCCACCCTGCCTGAGCCTCCGCTCCCTCCCAGGTTCCCGCTTTTCTATGGAGACCACAGCATCCTGTCCCGGCCCAGGGACCGCAGCCGCCCTCCGACGCGAACACGCAGGGCGAGCGACTTCCTGCCGCCCCCAGACGACCGGGCTCCGGGCTCCGGCCTCCCGCCTCCCGCCGCCCCCGATGGCTCCGGCCCAGAGCTACTGCGGTGGCTCTCGCATGCCGGCTGCCGGCCTCCGGCTCCCACCTTCCCGCGCTCACGCTCGCACTGCCCGCTCCTACCCCGCCGGAGCTCACGCGCGCACACACAGTGACACTCCCACCCCGCACGTGCACACACGCACACACAGCGCATGCTCTCACCCCGCACGCGCTCCAGCACACACAGCAGACAGGCACACACGCAGCACACGCTCCCACCCTGGCCCCGCTCACGGACACACAGCACACGCTCACGCTTCACACAGGGGCACTCCTGGGAGGTAGCCCCCGGCCCGTCAAATTGAGGGCCCCCAGCAGCTGCAGCCCCTGCCGCCCCTCCCGCTCCTCTCCATGGAGACAGTGACAAGCTGCTCACGGACCTCGGCCGAAAGGAATGACCCAGGTCCATTGCTTGTTACCTCGCATGAGACTGGACTCTGAGCCTCAGTTTCCCTATCTACAGGCACAGTGGCTCCTTCACTGGAGTGTTGGGCAAATTAAGTGACCTAATGCATGCTAAAGCTGAGTGTACCCAGGGCGGGTCCCACAGGTTGTCAATGCTTCCAAATGGAAGAGCGCCAAGATCATCATCATCAGCACACCTCCCACGTCTAGCTACCAGATCAGCTTCTGGGGCCCCTGCGGCTGAGCGACCCTCAGCTGCCCTCTGCACCCCCGCAGACAGAAGCCCAGACCTGGCGGGTGGTGCCCCTGCCTGGCTTCCTGCCGGTCACAGACACACCCAGATGGTGGCATGCAGCCACCCAAAGCAGACACTCATCCCCGAACTGGGGCAGCTCCGCCCTCCCCATCCTGGGACCTCTGGGCCCTACCCGCTAACCCAGTCGGTCACGTTTTAGAATCATTTTATAACTATGGTTTATAACTGTTTTATAACTCTGCCCTGCTCTGTCTTTGCTCTAATTCCTCTGGTGTTTTTCCTCTCTCCAGCCCTGGGGGGGGGGGTCTGCTTCCCCCTCCCTGCTTTCCAGCCTTCATCTTTCCCACTAAGTTCACCGACCTCCCCCACTCTGGCGGTCCACATCCCACCCGCTGGACCACCTTGCCACCTCACACCCATCCCCTCTGCTTTCTCCCCTCTCATCCTCTCCCTCCACACCTAAGCCTCTTCCTATGACCCCTCCCCCACTCCTGTCAGCATGTCCCCCCACCCCCTCTTCATCCATCCCCACCACCCAACCAGACCAGGCCAGCATCCCTGGAACTCAGCTAAAATTTCAGCCAAAGAGGGTTCTTTCCTTGGAGCAGTCTCCCAGCAGACAAAGGCTGGTGGGGAAGGGGGTGGCCCGCCAGTAATCCCCCCAGGACCTTGGTGCAGGGGGCAGTGCAGGTGGGGATCAGTGTATGGATAGGCTGGGAAACTTCTATCCCAGCAACGGTGCTCAGGGCTGCTCTCACGCCGGCAGCAGGCATTTGGAATTCATCTTGCCTAGGATGGCTCACCCTTGCTTGGGGCTGATTACTACGAATTCAGTGCTTTGCACTCTGTGGTCATGGAAGCCAGGTTTGGGGCCAGACAGACCTCAGTTGAGACCCAGCAATGCCTCTTCTTCACTGTGTGACCCCAGGCAAATTGCTTAACCTCTTTGAACATCAGCTTTCTCATCTGTATAATGGTGCTTATCAGAGAACTTACTCTAGGATTGTGAAAATTAAATCAGCTGGTCCCTGCGGAGCCGGACACAGGATGGGCAGCCAAATGGTCTCATAGAAGTCGCAGTAGCTGCTGTGACCCATATTATTTCTCAACTCCGTTTGTGACTAAGCTGTCAGGGTAGCAAATGAGATGTTGTCCCAGGTGCCCCTAAGCAACTGGGGGAAGCTGGAGGTGGGAGTCGGTTAGAAGCCTCAGAGCCCTAAGCCAGGACTGAATGCTGGGACTTGGCACTAGGCCTGATGTAGGCTCTCCCCTTCCTTGCTGTCTGGAGTCCACCCTCTCCCAGACCCCAGAGGTAGAAAGGGAGAACGGGTTTGTATCGGGTTTGTTTCAGCTCCTTCTCCAAAGAGCACCTTGCAAAGCTCTGCTGGGCCCCACTTGCTTTTGTCAGTGTTGCTGCCCTGCAGGGCTATTTTCAGTGGTAGGGAAGGATAATGGTAACTCTGGCTGGTTTCCAGGGCTTCTGAGAGAAGATAACAGTGAACTTCAGCTTGGAAGAACTCTGCTTTTCCCACTTCCAAGACAGGCATTTCCTTTTGTCCTTCTTCCTTCCTCTTCTTCTCCAAGAAGTTCCAGGTGGTAAGTGGGCTGGTGGATATAAGTCATGATACAGGTTAGAGTAAGAACCAGTTGACGTGAGGGGTAGAACAGTCCTACTTTCATTTTCTTTTCCTGCCCAAACCTTTGCCTGGCAGAATTAAATATGGAAAAAGCCACTCCCACCCACCCCCACACATACCCCAATGTATATTTTTAACATCTTGACATGTAATTTACTTACAGTAAGCTTCACCTACTTAAAGTGTAAAATTCACTGAGTCTTGATGGATGTATACACCTGTAAAATCACCAGCACAATCAAGAGACAAACACCAAATCTCTTTTACTGGCTTCCTACGGGTGGCCCATTTGTGTTATTCATAGCATTTTTATTGGCAGGTGACAGGAACTCGAGTCGCACTGCCTAGGCAGAGAAGGGGAAATACGGATGTGTACAAATGGAATGTCTGTGAATAGACCAGCTTCAGGTATGGCTGGATTCAGCAGTTCAAATGACGCCAGGAATGTCCTTTCTCTCTCTCGAACGAATTCTCACCCAAGAAGTGGCAAGAGGGCTGCTGGCAGCCCCAGACTAACATCCTATCTATTTAGCAATGCCCAGGGAAAGAACCAACCTCCTCTGTTGAGAACTCTGATAAGGCGTCTCAGGGTCATGGGCCCACCCCTGGGTGGGGTAAAAGCAGCAGCAGCAATGTGCTTTGTGAGGGCTGGTTCTACAGGGAAGTGCTGTTTGTAGCTTGAAGTTGGCTATGGGGCGAGTATTTACACCATGGAAATTGGCAGATGCTACAGACCGGGGCTTTTCAGCCCACCCTCCAGAGCCATCCCTTAAACACACCACTGAGTCAGCCCTGCCTAAACCAATGAAACGGATTCTTCTAAGGACAGAGACACTCTGGTACCAAAAGACGGGAAGGAGAGGCTGATCAGACAAATAACAGAGATCTCAGAAAGGAATCTTCCAGATTTCCTCCCACCCTGAAATCCCCAAGGAAACACTGACCAGGCCAAGGTTGAACCCACCACAGAGGCAGTCTAGCCAATGCGCAGTCTTCCAGGAAAGGGGCCTCGGGCTCTGCTCCTCTCCCCTCCTCCCGGTCACATTCTATGGAAAATGAAGGAACTTCCTGAGCCCGCCGCGCTCTGCAAAGCCATTCCAGCAACTTAGGCCCACAATTTTCAGCTTGTTCAGCTATTTTAAAACAACCCTTTCAAATCAGCCCAGAAATGGGGGCTGTGGCTTGATTTGAGGTTAAACAAATAAGCGCCATTTATCCACCAGCACTCCAGGAATGAAAAATTTCTTAAGGCAAATTCCCAAGCCATGTGCTCCAGAAAACTGCTGCCCCAAATTGCTGGGTCCCAGTCCAGTGTTCTCCATTTTCAAAGATACTTGCATTGCATTCGGCTGTGCTCTGCACAGAGCGCTCAGACTGACCGTGGAGTCGGCGGCCGGGCACGCCGCCTCTTGGCCATGGCATCCTCCTCCCCAGCACCCACAGGACCCCAGGACCTCCTGGGGTATTTCTTGGCCTGCTGGGGAATGGCTCCTCTCCATCGCAGGGGGCTGGGCCAGACTGCTGGCTGGCTGAGGCAGATGGCTTTTTTTCCCCATGTTTTGAGGGTAGACAAGAATGAGAAAAAGCAAAAAATAAAACAATACCAAAAAACCCACCTTCTCAAACAAATAAAGCTGCCCTCCACCAGACAGGAAAGTTGAGCCTCTCAGAATGTAGGTACAAGAGCAACTCAACAGAGAAGCCTTCCTGCCTTTTCTCTCAAGGGACATGGGTCTTGGTGCCTAACCTGAAAATCTGGACCAAGGGTTTTCAGATCCACTCTTGGGAGTGTGCTGCGGCAGAAACAAGAGCGCTCACCGAATATGCCATGTGCTCCCCTGCATGTCCCAGCTGGGCCAAGTGACTGGCGCTGGCCGGGGAAACTGAGCACCCGGGGTGGGTGTGAGGATCGGGCCAGGGCAGTAAGGAGCCCATGCCCCGCCCTGTAGGCTCATTGCCAGCCATGGGGACTCTGGCAGCTGTGTGTTCCACTGTGGCTCCAACATCGTGCTTCCGTCCACCTGGGTCCCTGAGTGAGTCCGTGGAGCGGACCCCCTGCTGGCCTGCTGGGACATACAGGGTGAGCAGGAAATGAACTTCTGTTGTGTTCAGGCGCTGAAAGCCCGGGGTCCCTGCCATGCCCTGATGGGTTCACGCTCCTGGCGCACCCTGGTGTACTTTACCATGTGGTTCGCCGGGAAAGACCAGCACGCGAGAGGTGGAAGGAAGACATCACTTCCTCCTCCTCTGGCCGGCAGCCTTCACCCAAACGAGTGCTTATGAGAATATATTCAGGGGCCCCTACCTCCCCAAAGATTTAGGGAACTTCCTTGCCCTGGGGCCCAGGTCTGTGCCTGCCTTTGAATGTCTCTGCCGCACTTGGTTGAACCACCCGCATAAGAACACGCCTGTCTCACATCCCGAGACATTTAACAGAGCACGAAGTTCTTTCACTGGTGATCCCCCGTGAAGCGGGTGACAGAGGCTTATTTCCGATTTTAAAGATGAGGATGTTGACGCTCAGAAGGATTTAATGTCTGGCTGAGGTTGTGCAGCTAATTAAAGAACTTGAACCTAGGTCTTGTGTCTCTTGCCACGATGCCAGTATTTCTCAAAGTGTAGCTTTGAGATGGCACCTGAGAACCTGCATTTTCAAAGATCCTCAGGCCATAATTATACTACGTTTGAGGACCCTGGCACCACACCGTGATCTCATCAGATGAAGCCAGCACCCGAGTGGGGGGATTTGAGGGTGCAGCAAGAGACAAGATCGCCAACTAAAACGACAACCAAAGGTCTCCCCTGCCAGATTGCTCTTTGTGAAATTCTCCCCAAAGGGCCGTTTCTTTGGGTTAAAATACAAATTGTCCTAGAAAACACTTAAGACCTGCTCATAAATTAACTCATACTATTCCCGGCTAGGAACAATTGCTTGTAAAAAGTGACTCTGCAAGATGAGTTTCTGCAGGGAAACATTAGTCAGGAGTCAAGACCTTGCCCTGAGAGCTGAAATCCAGCTGGACACTACAGGGGGTGAGGTCCTGGAGGCAGGAAGAGGCTGAGCAAATGGTTGCGGGGGGGGCTCCAAGGAGAAGAAAAAGGGACAGTTGGGGGAGGCAGTTAAAACCTCACACGTGAGAAATAACTGGAATAAAGTCTCAGCCTTACTCCTTATACCCTGTGTGAACTTGCAAAATTTACTTCATCTCCCCGAGCCTCAGTGTTCTCATCTGTGAAATGGAACTAGGCATGGACGCTACCTGCAGTCAGGATGTTGAAAGAATCAAATGCATTTGGGCATATCACAGCTGACCTTTAGTGATCCCCTTACCCCATGCCAGCGGCTCTTCTGAGTGCTTGACATACATTAACCCGTTTCACCATCACAGCTACCCGATGATGTGGTTATTATTTTACCCGTTTTATAAATGAGGAAAGGGAGGCACAGAGAAGTAAAGTAACTTGCCCAAGGCTGCAGATCTAGCCTATATGTGTCAGAGCCAACATTTAAACCTACTCGGTCAGAATTCAAAAGCAATGACCCTAATGTTACACTTAGCTGTGAATGCTTCTTCTCACAGGGAGGGCTACGGCTCAAGGGGCCTCCAGTGCACCCTGTTGAAAGCTGGGGCTCAGGGCAGGGTTCCGGTGGTGCAGGTCCAAAGGCAGGCTGAACAGTAGCCATAACTATGAATATCACTGTCGAGCTAAAGGGCGAAGGTGCACTCTACCTATTCCCTCCTGCAGCCCCCAGGCACTAACCCTCCCCCACACCCAGAGGAAGACACTGGCTGCTGCCCCCCAGAGCCCACCCCAGGGTAGCCCCAGCCCCTCTGCCAGCGTCCCCCCACAATGGGTGCTGAATGGGTACACCTACACCAGCACCCTTGCTCCACTGCCCCACCAGGGGGTTGTGCCGGGATCAGAGCTTTGGTTGGTTGTCTCGTCTGCTTTTTGGTGCGCCCTTAAATAAACTGCAGGGTTTCAAAGAGAAAAGGGAACCAGCATTTATTGAGCACTTACTATGGGCAAGACTGCTTATCAAGCAAATCCACATGTCTCGTTCGGCCTCACAACTTTGTGAAATCGATGTTACTGTCTCCATTTTACAGATGAGGAAACCTGGGCCCAGAGGTTGAATTACTTGCAGCAAACCAGGAGCACTGTGAAGCGTCAGACCCCTGTCTGTAGAATCCAAAGCCACTTGCGAGAAGCGATGGCCAGCAGGAGCTTTGAGATCCAACCCCCACAGATGAAGTTCCCTGTTCCTCCTGCATTCCTTCACGTGCTGAGTGTTTCTGAGTGTTTCTATGCCAGGCCCTGGATTAGTGACTGTAGCAACCTGGCCTCACCTTCCTTCTCTTCAGCAGGGATGCAGCTCTTTATGAATAGTGAATTTGGAGACGTTGCCGTCATCCCTAGGTTCTCTGAGGGCTGACCCTCAGCCTAGGGGCTGCTTCTCAGGCAGAGTGGGATTCAGCCTCCTCCTGGGAGAATCCAAGCTCTGGGTGTTTCAGGAAATGTCTGACCTGCCAGGTTTCCGTGTGACTGATCAGTTAGAGCTGAGGAAGGGGGGCCGGGAGGGGAGGTTTCCCGTCAGCCCAGCTTTTGTCTCTCACATGAGCCCGAGACAGACAAACCACAACCACAGACTCGACCAGCTGTGGAAGCATCGAACAGGAAACCCAGAACATCTGTGCTCCACTTCCTCTGAAGGCTGTGCAAGTCTGGGTGTGTGTGTGTGTGTCCGCTTGTGTGCAAGCCTGTTTTCTTTCCCACTGTTGTTTAGTGGGACGTGGATGCAGACAGGGCTGGAAACCACAGGCCTTGTGGTGACAGGGGAGCCAGACACTCACTCCCCAACCCTGTTGGTGCCTCGTCTGTCCCCAGACAATGACCCAGAATCTGACCCAATCCCCCAGGCCGCCCTCCAACACACTGTACATGTTTAGCTTCGACTCACCGTGCGCTTGAAGAAAGGGATTCTTTTGTTTCTTTTGGATTTAGGTGGTTTTAGAGGAGCTTTCTGGGGGATGAGGTGGGAGGGCTCTGCTTAAATGTAACTTGGCCTCAGCATACAGACCCACAGAAAGCAGAGTCTGGGTGAAAGCTGTTTTTATAACAATTTGAGGAGAATCTGTGGATGACCTCTGGGGCTGTGTGCTGGTCAGAAGGTTGTTTCCCACTAGTGCTGGTGTCCTCCGTGTACAGCCTGAAGTGGACGGGGGTTTGAGAAGGGCAGAAACACAAGAAAGTAGAATGAAAGGGCTTAACTGTAGCATGAAGTTTAACTCTTATCAGTCGCCTGTAGGAGGTGGGCATTATTATGCCCAACGGTAGAAATCATGAACTCAAGGTGCAGAGGGGATCTGTAACTTACCCAAGATCACTCAGCAGAGCCAAAGTCCGAAATCAAATCTGGCTCCTAGTCACATGCTAGATCCTAAATCACACTTCATTCTCTCAATGAACAGTAATGATCTAAACTGCCCAGCGCACGGCTGATGGTCAGCAAGTGTTTCTTGAATTAATCAACGAAATGGTCTCTTGCTGATGGCAGGGGTGTCATCATCACTGTATCCCAAGGGTCAGCACAATGCCGGCCAGGAGTTTGGGAACAGCAACACTTCATTCACCTGGAGGGCATTTACTTAGCCGGGTCGACTGTTTGAATCCTGGCTAAAAATCTGAAAGAACCACAAGCAGTCAAGAGAAGTCCCAAGTCCTTGTAAATTCAAATCCTGACTCCCAGAACTTCGGAGTCCCCAGAACTCAGTCGGAGTCTGGTTACTCTTACCTTACAACCTGAGCCACAAACTTTGCTTGCTGATCTTACAAGCGCCGGTTTAGAAAGGAGGTGGCCTGCTAAGGATGCCTGTGGGCAACAATTTGGGAATTTAGCATTTTCAGATTCAAGGTGGTATTACGGATTCAAGGAGGAATGGCCCGGGGAGGAGAAGTGATGGGAATCAGTCTGACTCTCGGATATCTGCCCTCAACGTAGCTCCGAGAGAGCCAGACGGAACTGCAGCACCTCCGGCGATTTCCCGCGTAAGACGAAAGGCGCGGCTGCAAGCGGACCTCCGCCGCGCTCGCTCACAGCTTGGTGCTTAAGAGGTACACATGCGCCGTCTCTGCCGCCCTGTCCGCCTTCGTACCTGCGGGTCTGCGGGGCCCTCGGCGGAGCCAGCGTGACGTCACGCGAGCGCCGCGGGGTGCGTGACGTCATCCGAGCGCGCCTCCTGCCTTGCCGAAGCCCCGAGCGCGGACTGGCAAGGGCGTTGCTGTGGAGACGGTGCGTCGAGCCCCGCCTCCGAGACGGGAGGGGAGGAGCGCTGGTCAGCTGACCTTGGGAGGTTTGAATGCGCTCAGAGGCTCCATGGCGCTTTCGCCGCGAGGTTACCCTGGCAACCCGGACGCCCTCGTGCCTTGGCGGACAGGTGATTCCCGAGAACCCTGAAAGGTAGAGTCAGAGCCCAAAATGCAATTTGAGGGGCTTTTTCACCTAAGGTAGTAAGTACCGGATGTGCCTCTGGACCAAGTAAAGTAGAAATTCAGACTGCCCTAGACTGGATCCTGTGTAGGGCTGGAGGCCCCAGGGAGGCTAAAATTTATCACTTAAGCAGCGTGGGGTGGAGAAGCAGGCTGGCCCAGGAGCCTTAGTGCCGAGAGCGACCTAACCCCTTTGAGTTTCAATTTCTTCTCGAGGAGATCTTTCCCATAAGCATATAAATATATTATTTCTTCCTAAGAAAACCTTTACGTGACTCTACTTCTCCCTCTAGCTCCCAGCTCATCTCTCTCTCTCCCTTTTTCTAAATATCACAGCTCCTTAAAAGTGTCTGTATTCGCGTCCCTAGTTCGCTTCCCACTGTACCCTCTCCCGGCACACTCGGTTTCCTCCCCGTGGCCACCTCACCTGCTCTGTCAGCAACATTTGAAACAGTTACCACCTTGTCCTCCAGGAAACACTCTTCACTTCGCCTGTGGGACCGCACATTCTTGGTTTTCTTTGATTTTTTTTTTTTAAGATTTATTTAAGAGAGAGAGCAAGGAGGGGGAGGGCAGAAGGAGAGAGACTCTCAAGCATACTCCCCGCTGACTGCGGAGCCCTTGAGGGGGGGTTGGGGGGGCTCGATCCTAGGACCCTGAGATCGGGACCTGAGCCAAAACCAAGAGTTGGATGCTCAACTGACTGAGCCACCCAGGCACCACATATTCTTGGTTTTCTTACTGTATCCCTGCCTCCTACTTCTCCATCTCATTTGCTGGTTCCTCCTCAGTCCCCAGACCTCTAAATGTAGCAGTGCCCCCTGGGACTAGCTCCTTGGACTTCTCTCTCTCTTTTCACGTACTATCTTAAGTGGTATCATTTAGTTCCATGAGCTTAAAGGCCCTCTGTTTTTGCTGATGAAAACCTGGACCTCTCCTCGACTCTCCATGCTCGAATGCACAACTACCTATTTGGCGTCAAAACTTGAATGCCTGGTAGGCAAGCTCAAACTCATCGTGTCCAGAACAAAATTCCTGACCTTCCCCCACCAAAAGGGGCTCTATCTGTGTTCATTGTAATGACACCACCATCCTTCCAGCTTCTCAGGCTCCAAACCTTGAGTTCTCCTTCACCCATATTTAGTCTGTCCTATTGGTAAATCCTACTGGCTTTTTCTTCAAAACTTATTCAGAATTGTACCTCCACTGACACCATCTTGGACCAAGTCCTCATCATCTCACATGGATTATTGTAATGGCAGCCTCACTGGTCTCCCGGAGTCCACCTTTAAGCCCTCTCCTCCTCAGTATATGTTCACATGATAGCCTGAGTAATTCTGTTAAAAGTCATATCATGTGGCTCCTCTGTGAAAACCTTCCAAAGACTCCCTTCTCACTGAGTAAAAGGCCAAGTTTTACCGTGACCAGAAATGTCCTGTGCCGCCAGCCTCCTGGAAGCTGGCTGAGCCCATCTCCTAATTATGACTCCCTTACTCACTTGACTCCAGCCACATGGGTCATTTGCCAGGCTTATTTCTGTTTCTGGACACAACTTGCTTTTACCTCTGCAAGGAAATTGTCCTCAGATAGCCCCAGGGCTCTCTCCCTCACCTCCTTCAAGTCTTGGCTCTAACGTTCCTTACTGAAAAAGGCCTCTAACTTCCTGATATTGGGGGGAGGGTGCGCAGAGGGAGGGGAAAGAGAGAATATTAATCAGGCTCCATGGCCAGCATGGACCCTGATGCAGGGCTTGAGCTCAGGACCCTGAGATCATGACCTGAGCCAAAATCAAGACTCGGACGCTTAACTGACTGCGCCACCCAGGCGCCCCTCTAACCTCCTGTTTTTAAACATTAGTCTGACTCCGCAGTCCCTCATTTCCGTTGGGCTCCTTTGCATTTATCTCCTTCTAATATACCATATCGTTTCTTGATCTTATTTGCTGTCCTGCCGCACACGACGGCAACAATTTCATCTCTTTTGTCGTTGCTGTAGCCCCAATTCCTGGACAGAAGCTGGCATGTGAGAGGTGCTCAGGAAGTCTCTGTTGAGTGAATAGATGCGTTTCAAAATTGGGCATTTAGGGACTGAGAAAAAGAAGACAGTGGAGGAAACTCACACACACACACACACACACACACACACACACACACACACACACAGGCAACAATAACAAAACGCAGAGTGTCTTTAGTGGTTAAGAGCCAGAGCTGTAGCGGCTCGGGTTCCAGTCCCGCTCTGCCTCTTAGCTACGTGGTGACCTTTAGGAAATTTAACCTTTCGGAACCTCAGTTTCCTCATGTGTAATGTCGTTGAAACAACACGTCAGCCTTTCACCCCACGATGTGGGACATCCCCCTATCTGAGCAGCAAGCCCATGCTGGCGGCTGAAGGCACATTGGCCAGTCTGAACGCACGTGTTTCTTTACCCCCGGAGTCTACATCCCGAGGAAGGGGTACAGACAGTAGCCATATAGCCATCCAAATATATGATTATTCACAAATCGGAGCAAGTGTGATGGAGGAAAAGCCACGTAGTGCTGAAGGAGGGGAGGGGTGGGGGAAGCGCCCCTGAAGGAATGACTTCTCAATTGTATTAGCCAGCTCAGGCTGCCGTAACAAAACGCCATGGGTTAGGGGGCTGAACAACAGAAATTTGTTTTCGTACGGTCCTGGAAAATAGAAGCCCGAGGTGTCGCAAGCTTGGTTTCTTCTGGGGCCTCTCTCCTTGGCTTGCAGTGTCCTCACATGGCCTTTTCTCTCTGCACCTGTTCCCCTGGTGTCTCTCTAGGGGTCCTAATCTTCTTGCAAGGACACGGGTCAGATTGGATTAGGGTCCACCCTAACAGCCTCATTTAAACACAATTACCTCATGAAAGGCCCTATCTCTAAGTACAGTCACATTCTGAGGTACTGGGGGTTGGGCGTCAGCATGTGAATTGAGGGGTGGGGACACACAATCCATCTGATAGCATTATTAAGACCCAAAGGAAGGAGAGCCGGGACAAGGGACATCTTCTAGGCAGAGGGAAAAGTATGTGTGGAAATTCTGTGGCTGGAAGGAGTGTGACAGGTTGGAAGAAGCTCAAGCCCGAGTGGCTTGAGCTCAGAGCGAGGGGTCTGGGTAGGAGACACACGGGGAGTGGAGGGAGCAGAACGAACAGGGCCTTGGAGACCACGGAGGTCTGTTGCTGGTGATGGCAGAATACGTTGTCTTATGGAAGGATTACTCTGACCCCAGATGGGTTGGAGGAAGGCTACTCCCAGCTCCAGAGCAGTGTGACTACCTGATGCAGTGCCTGGTCAGCTGCTCGAGTTAGGGCTTGGTAAACAGTTACCAGTTGGTTAAGCATCTGCCTTCGGCTCAGGTCGTGATCCCAGCGTCCTGGGATCCATCCCCACGTCCAGCTCCCCACTCAGTGGGGAGCCTGCTTCTCCCTCTGCCGCTCCCCCTGATTGTGCTGTCTCTCTCTCTGTCAAATAAATAAATAAAATCTTAAAAAAAAAAAAAAGAGTTAACAATGGGTGTTTTTAATACCCATTAAAAACTGTATGTCTGCCTCATACAGTTGATGGAAAGATTGAATGAAAATAGCCCAGGAAGGGACTTCATAAACTGAGGGAAAAGCAAACATAAGAGCCCACAAAGGACACACATCCGGAAGTGCTGATTCTCCGTATTTGGGGCGCTGCATGCAAGTTAGTTTAGTCGAGGCGGATGTGGTTTATGATTAAAATTGAAAGTTTTTTTTTTATGTTTATTTTTAAGTAATCCACCCAACACGAGGCTTGAACTCAGAACCCGGAGATCAAGCGTCGCATGCTCTACCAACTGAGCCAGACAGGTGCCCCGAAAATTGAAAGTTTTAGATGAAATCAGTGCAAAGGAGAAAAGGTGTAAATGGAGCAGTTGAATGCTTATCCCGGACATCTGTCTGCTGGAAGCCAAAATACAGTGGAAATGATTTGGTGAGAAGGAGCTCACATCTTTTTTCTTTTTTCAGCTTCAGCCAAAAACTTCCCTTAGGTATACCCCTGGGGGCTAATACACAGCAGGTACTCCTAAAAACTTTGGGGCAAAGGGGGCGGTCAGGCTCTCAGTAACAGTGGTGTTAGATGGCGAGAGGCTTTCTCGTTTTATTCCTAGAATTCAGTGTCAGGAAGTGGCACCTGGTGTGACCTCCCAGCCACCTAGAACTTGAGTGGGGACTCCACCCTTTGATGATTTAAGGCAGCAAAGACTCATTGCTTCTTTGTGTTGGAAGGAACCAGGACGAGCATTTCATCCCAGTGGCTAATGACTATCCTCTTGGACACTCTGGACCAAGTGTCATAACCTGGGGGTGATAATACGCCAGTGATGGGGAATGTACAAGGCAGTCCCCCCATCCTAATTTTGAACAGGATGAATCGTTAGACTCTGCCGCGTGCTGTTGAACCACGTCTACCTCTTTTAAGTCCTGGTCTGGCCTCAGGAGCTGCACAGACCCTGATCCCTCCTCTTTATAGCCCCAAGGATTTGACCAATGCCTGTGTGGTACCCTTCGGAGGCTCCAAGACTTCTGTTCCCAAAGTAACACACCCTTCCAAAAGTGTTCTTTGCATAACAGTGCTTTTATGAATATTCGTGTACATAAGTTTTTGCATACCTGGCTTGGGATACATTTCTATAAATGAAGCTCTTGGGACAAATGGTAACATTCTACATCTTTTGCTGTATATTTCAGATCACTTTCCAGTGGGGGTACTTTTGTCTCCCCGCCCACAGGTGGTTTACAAGAGAGCCTATTTCCCCACATCCTAGCCACCAAATGCGGGGAATTTTCATTCTTTTAATCACTGCCAATCCGATAAAGGAAAATGATTATCTCATGGTTGCTTCAATTTGCATTTCTTTGATTATGGGTGAGGTTGGACATGTTTTCCAACCACATCCTATACTTTTGCAATCAAGTTTTGGAGCTAACTGCAGGACCTTACATGTATTCCAGTTACATTTTATCTTGTTGGATTCCACCAATCATTCTTTCCTGTTGAGATAATTTGGATCCTGATTCTCTAATTCCAACGTGCTGGCCTTCTCTCCAGTCTTGTGTTATCTGCACAGTTGATAAGCAGTTATCTTTGGCTTTATCCAAGTTGTTGATAGAATGTTAAAGAGTTTAGGGGCCAAGGACAGAACTGTTTGGCAAGCCACTAGAGCAAGCCGTGGAAGGACACCGTCCCATCTGCTGTTCGGGTCCACCTCACTGTGCCCAGGAGCCACAGATGGTGGGTGGAGCCTTCACCTGGGACGCAAGGCGAAGGCCCAGATCCCAGCCTCGCCGCTAATGAGCTGTGTGGTCTTCAGCGAGTAGGGTGACCTTCAACGGAGATACGCCGCGTGATGAGCTGATGGCCCTTCAAGCTCTAGCAGCCTTTTCGTCACTGTTTTGTCCGTAAGAATTTCTTGAGAAACTGTCGAACTATTGTCACAAGTCATTGCACTACGGCAAAGTGCTCACCCAATTCACTAACCTAGTGAAAAGCATTCCTTCGATAGTCAATATGGACCCTCATAATCACCCTTTCTAAATGCTGGGCAACCATTCATTTGTTATCTGCTCCAGAATTTTGCCCATGATCAAAACTAAGTTCACTGGCCTTCAGTTTATCCAATTTACACACACACACACACACACACACACACACATAGTGTACTATTACTACTATATATACTAAAATATATTTTATATTTTATATATGTATACATATTTTTTTAAATTTCTTTTTACATTTAGGACATTTGCCTCGATTCTCCATGATTCCTCCAAGTACCCTGAGACATCAGAAGCGCTCGAAGCCCCCTGCCACAGCTTGTCAGCTCTCTCACTCTGGTCCAGTTTTCTATCGTCCGGAGATGGAGCAAGTCCCTGGGATGGCCTCCCCCCTCCCAGCGCGGACAGAGGGCCCAGGGTGTTGGGAGGAGGCTTAGCCAACGCTGGGAGAGCATTGCAAGGAAAGAGTTTGAATGGCTTAGCTTGAGGGCACAGCGGGGTCTTTGTGGGCCAGCTGCTCTGACCTCTAGCTGCAGAAACAGCCCTGGGGGCCTAGGAGGGGGGCCTCTGGTTATTCAGCTTGGGGCTTCTTGCAGAAACGAAGCACCAGCGGAATCATCTTCAAATGAAATGATGGCCCCTTTCTTTGACCTACTTCACTGTCAAAAACCAGATGACTGTTCTAAGGAAGAAACGCTACACATTAAGCCCGTGGAAACTGTTTAAGTGACAAAGCCAATCAGTCAGACCTCCGGCCACCGGGCTCCTTGACCCGCAGGCCTGGAATGTAGTTGTTGACTTACACCTCGGAAATGTACCACTACACTACGCACGACCACAGCCGTGGCGGATTGCGTGTGCGGGCCCGTTCAGACCAGCAGTAGTAGTGACAGTGGTACCGACCCTCTTCCAGGAACCAGGCGCTGTTCTGAGCACTGTGCACCAACTAACCCTTGGAGGGAAGGTGCTGTTTTCACTCCAGTTCCCACAGACTGGTGAGACGGAGGCGCGGGAGAGAGTGGAAGGGACCTGCCCAAGGTCACCTATCTTGGGCGGGACAGAGCTGGATCTAGAACTCAGGCAGCCGGACTCCCCGCACTAGGCTCCAGCTGCCTCCACAAGTAAATGAGGAAAAGAAAGGAACAGCTGTCGGGTATCATTTCTCCCCCAGATGGTGAAACTGCTTTAGGAACGGTGGGCTCCACTACGATGGGGTCGCAAACCCGCGCTTTCATCTCCTGAATGGGCCGCGTGGAAAGGCAGGAGGAGCAGGGAGGAAAGGGAAGTCGAGGGCACGAATAACCTATAGCCTGGGCGCACAGCCCCGAGGGATGCCACATGAGCCGACAGCGAATGGGTGACCCCGAGACCCCAGTGGTGTGACACTGGACCCCAGAACCGAGACTGTGACTACGCCCATTTCGGGAGGCAGGCCCTGGCTCTGCGGCCCTGGGGCTGTTCTTCCAGGATCGGGATTTCGAGATCCGTTGTGGTAACCGCTGGCAAATCGCCGTGCCTCAGGCCCCGCCAATCGACCGGCTCCCAGTATTGTCTTCCAGTTGCTAGACTACGCTGCTTTCCAGTACATTATTTGGGATACAAAAAACTAAAATGTAAGTAAAGCATTTTAATACAAATAATTTCAACCGCAACAAGGCAACTGGCCCCTGATGAAATTGGCAAGAAAAGGTAATGAACTCATTTCGATTGACATATTTAGAGATCCTCTTGCCAAATCCAATTGGCAGCTTCATAATTATGGAAACATCCATGTTATTTCCACTCAACCAGGGTTAGGCCTGCTGGTATCTGATTCAATGTTTACTTCATGAATGAGGTCAGTCCCCAGCACAGCTGGGGTTTTAGCAAAGGAATCAGAGCTGCTGGTCAGCAGACAGCATTCCCACTAGCATCTGCCCAGAGCTATGGGGGCTCGTGGGGCAACCTCACGGCTCACCCAGGTTAGCCACTCTCTCCGGCTAGTGTCTGGGGCCTGGCTCTTCTCCCTGCTCTGCGAACGACTCCCGAGGTAGCAGTCGGAGCCCGGCGACAGCCTGGGCATGGGGCGATCACGTCAGGTTTCCCACAGCCCAGCCGTTTGCTCTAACCTGCCCCCTTCCTATTGCGACATCTCACCCCTTGTGAGTTTCAGAACTGCCAGGAAACAGGGTAGGGTTTTTGGTTGGGTGTTTTTTTTTTTTTTAAGTATTTATTCCAGGATGGCTCCATTTGTGGGGTGTGAGAGTGACTCAGAATGCCTTGCAAGCCACCTCCAAAGGTACTCTGTCCCACAGGCCCACATGGCCTCTGGGCCAACTCCCCACACTGGTAAAAACAAAAACAAAAGCTCACAAGGGCTCAAAACACTCATTTTAGGAACACACGTTGATGGAGTGATGTCCCATAAGTTCACAGAAGTTCCTGGGAACACTGCTGAGGGCAGAAAGGAGAGGCGCCGCTGCCCAGCAGTGACAGGGCTCGGTTCCAGAGGACTTTGGAAGCCACCCGGGCTTCAGGGCCACCAGCCTGTCGGCGCAGGTCCTGCGCTGTTGCGTGGGGCGGCAACAGGGCGTGCGGTCAGTCGGAGTCTAAAGCAGCTCTTTCTCAGCCTGGCAGCGATGTCTTTATCTCAGAGGAAGAGGTCCTAGGAGGCTCAGAGATAGTGATTTGGTTTGGATCCCAAAATAACTCTGGGCACCACGCGCTGGAGCAGTTTTGCCTGACAAAATCGGGGCAGGGGTGGGGGCACCTGGAGCGAGAGATGGTTTAGGAACTGGAGACGCAGGCGGATCTGATGAAGACCCTCCCTCCTTCTCCACGTTGACAAAGCAGAGGGGGTGCGACGCCGCACATTCTCACCTCCCAACGGGCCAGTGGCTGGTGATACGGACAGTTGGACGCCGTGGAGGCTGTGCTGTCCCGGACTGTACAGCGGTGCGCCGTCTCTTCCTCTGACCTCAGGAGAGGTCACTTTAGGATGAAGACTCCATGCTCTCTTATCTCAAGGGTCAGTCCCGCTGCCACAGGTTTCAAAACATCTCTTCCCCACCTGAGGGTCGGCAGCCCTGTAGGGCTCAAAGAGTCTGATCCCATGCGGTTCAGGTCACTGCTCTCCTAGGCTTGCCTCCAGACCCAGGACGGTCCCGTTACTAACCCCAACCCCCAAACCCGTGCTTGCCATTCACTCTGTAGCCTGTCTTATCCGTCCTTGTCACTTAAGTGGCCCTCTTAGCATCTGAATGACTTTTCTCTCAAATATGCTTCTGGCAGATTTTGAAGATGGGACCCTAAACAAAGGTCGTTCTTTGTTCTTCGCTCTCTCTGGCTCATTGTCTACGCACTCTACCACACCGGCTGGATGCACCAGGCACACATCCACCTCAGGACCTTGGCACATGCTGTTCCCTCCACCAGGAGCACAACTTCTGGGTCATCAACATGGCTCCCTCCCTCCTTTCCTTGGGGTCTTTACCCACACGCCCGCTCATCAGTGAGATCTGCCCGACCACTGTCCTCCAGGCCCCTCCACACGTAATTTCCCCGCAAGCTGGTATCCCCATCTCGGCTCCCACTGCGTGTCTCCTTCCTTATCTGCCTCACACGCAGCAAGGCCAGCTTCACGCGGGCAGGGATTTCTGACTCTTGTTGGCCTCTGTCACAGCCCAGTGCCTACAATCGTGGTCAGCGTATCCACGCCACAAGATGTACGGAGTGTCCGCCGCACACCAGTGACGGGGGAATGCTAAGTGCCTGCGCTGAAGGAAACTGCGTGTCTCCCGAGTCCTGGGCGACACTGGAGGAGCCGGGCCACGGCTTGCCTCCCTCCCTCCTCCTCACCACCTCTCTGATTCTGTATATTCTGCTTTCCCGACAGACACGGGAAAGTGGGGTCCTTCTGGAGGAAAACGGAGCCTTCCGTGATTTAGGAACACAGGTGTTTGCGGTGCCAGAGGCCAGCGGGTCCTGTGTCCCTCGGAGCTCCTGGGAGGAAGCGCATCTGAACTGCGGCCACTCTCCCTGGTTGTGAACAGGGCTATGTCCCGTGGGCGAGGCCGCCCAGGCAGGCAGGCGGCCCTTACGCAGGCTTTCCAGAGAGAGCTGGAAAGCAGATGCCCGAGCCACAGGAAAAAGGATGACCGCCTGCAGCCAAGAGCCTGACTGGAAAGTCCGCGTAAAGGACACCTGGAGGAAGCGGGGGCCTCCGTCACCGCCTCCGCCCGCCTGTGACCCTTCTTCCTCCCTCGGCCACCCCCCAGAGGCGCCTTCCCGGAGGCTCCCCGCGCCTTGGCCATCGCAGAGCTCACCGCTTTCTCCCAACAGATCAGAACTCCTTGTCTCTCATCTTGTGTGCAAAGTCTTTTTGTGAGGTTGGGAGGGACCCAAAAGTAGCCTCTCTATTCCTGTCTGAGGGGAGAGTATTTCCAGGTCGGGGGCGCGGTCCGCGGACACGAATACCGGATTAGGCCTCCTAACCCCATCTCCGAAGCGGGTGCCAGCCACAGTTCCAGAATGAACCAGAAGCAGAGGGAGAGAGAGGAAAAAAAATGTGAATCAAGAGGTTTATTATTTTCTCCCAGTATTTTGAAACCAAAATTTCCACATTTTTAAGGGTTTGATGTCATAAAATTCCCATGTATGACTGCATTTTAAAAAACAGAGTCATTGTGTGTGTGTGTGTTGGAATGTAAGAGGCTTAGCATTTAACTCAGAAAACAAACTCCTCAACTGAGAATTTGAGAGGCACAGACACAATGGGCCACAAAGCTATAGCTTCCGCTACAGTGAATTGGTGCAATGTTAAGACGTTCCCAGAACTGTCTGGAACTTAAATGTTAGTCTTCTGAAAAGAACCCCGGGATCTCCAAGTGCCAGCTGTTGTTATTCCAAGTGCAATAAGCAGGTTTCTATTTAAAACTTTCACACCTGGTACTTGAATAGTTCTTGTTTTCCAAAGGGTCCCCTCTTTACCTCGGTTTCTTTTCCACCTTCCCTCTCCCATGTTAGTCTGGTTTAAACACCCAACCTGCTGGCACGAGGAGAAAGATATTTATAACACCTGTGTATAAAAGGAGCTGGGAAGTTGTGGTCTTGCACCTTCTCAGCCGAAACCGGACTCCGGTGGAGACCAGACAGCCCTCCAGCAGTGCTGGGGAGGGAGGGGTGGCGAGGGGCCCAGGGGATGGGGAGGAAAGAGTGTGTCCCTGTCTTTACGCTAAAGAGAAGGCAAGGCAGTTGCTCAGCTCCTTATACGTTCGCAGACGCCTCTAGTAAAAGTCCTTGGATGCCCCCCACCTGGGTCCCCGGGTGCCTGATTTAAATCAACTCCAGATCTGTCACCATTGTCTTCGGGGGCACGGGGGTGGGGATCAAAGGAGCCCATGGCTTTTCTTATTGTCTAGATCCAAAGTCGTCCTCGTCTTAATTACGGAGTGAGAAGCAGTGAGGCCCAGAGATTTCAGGACTGAGGGTTTAAAACCGTGGATTTTGTTCCTCTGTTTATTTCCCCAGTTGTGTAAAACGTCTCACTTCTGATCTTCAGAGAGTCCTCCCCCTCCTCCTCCCTCCTTCCTCCTCCTCCTCTCTTCTTCTCCTGGGCACCACCAGTGTTGGGGGGTGGGTAGGAGCAGCTCGGAGGGGACAGTGGCAGGGACAGAGGTAGGCTGCCGCAGGCCTGCCCCAGCGGTGAACAAGGCAGCTCTGTGTACAGAGGGGGTTTTGCAGATACAGGGATGTTGGACAGCAAGGAACAGAGAAATTCCAGAGATTTTTCACGTGCAAGCGGATATTTCCTTTGAGAGTTTCTAGACTAAATAATACTCCTTGTGTCTAAGGGACGGTGTATACTGCTGACCTGGCAATGTTCTCTGTGCGCGGGGTGAGCACAGGGAGCCCCTCGGCAGCCAGGACGGGGAGCAGAGGAAGGTGAAGTCTCCTGGATGAACGTCTTTCCTAGGCAAATAGTGGGGCTCGTCTCCCTCCACCCGACGCGACATCCATTTCAAATATGGAGGAAGAATTTGTTGGCCAACTTTGGGAATGAAATGGGCTGGACTTCAAAGAATAAATACACCCAGGCCTCTTTACTAACCATTTTCATATATATATATGTATATATATATATACCCCTACCCTCTGGCAGCCACCGATCCCTTTAGTACCGCTATCATTTTGCCTTTTCCAGAAAGTCGTATAATTGAAATCACATAGAGTGTGGCCTTTTAAGATTGGCTTCCTTCAGTTAGTAACGTGCATTGAGGTTTCCTCCATGTCATGGTGGGGCTTGATAGCTCGTTTTTTTGAGTGCTAAGCAATCTCCCATTGTCTGGATGTAGCAATTTTCGTGTGTATTTAATGTCAGGTTTTTAATGGGGGTGATATGATTTATTAATAACTAGCATTATAATAAAATCTGTGATAAGACAGCAAGATTTAGCTTGAATAGAACAACCTCTATAGCAGCCTTATTAATACAAAGGTTCTTATTACCCTTCTCGCTGTAATAAGTAAACTGAGACACAGAAGCTGACTTACACATGCCAGGTGGGTCAGTGGGGGGAGATCCATAAAAAGACAGAAGCATCTAGAATCCCAGCCAGATCAGAGCATACTGTACCGGCTTATAATGTTTTAAGTTCATGTATGTGAGGAGGGGGCAGACACATACTCCCAGCTCTGCATGTTGTCATGCAGAAGGAATTCCTAGGGAGACACCCCTTCTCTTCCCCCCTCCCTACCACTCCCTCCTCCCACCCATTCCTCTCCCAGAGGAAGCGGAGCCACTTTCCCAATTGGGCGGATGGGGAGGAACTGTACGGGCTTGGTATCCCCCCTCTGCTCCTCTGGGATCCCCCAGCTGCAGAGAACACGCTGGTTAGCTGGGCAGCTCTCAACCAGACAGGACGAATCGGCACGTCTGCTTTGGGAGTGCAACGTTGGCAAGCCCACCTGCCCGCAGACCTAATAACCGACATCCGCACCTCCGTGTCCTCTGGCCCCCGCACCTGATCCGTTATCCCGATTCAAGTGGGGCGGACACCCCCTCCCGAACCTAATTATGTCATCACGGATACATTTTAAAAGGCTCTCCTCACATTATCAGCCAGATTCTTTCTGGTGCCAAAGTGTCTCTGCCATCACTGAGTCTGGTAACTTTGAAGCTATTTTAGGCCTCGGAGACAAGATTTCGTGAGCTGAAGTGGTAACTTGATGTGAAAAGCACTGGACCAGCCGGAGAGTAGCCAGCCTGCTTCCAGGGAATCGTGTGATCCCCCAGAGAAGCCTAACTACAAAATAATTTTAGACCACAAATTCAACTACCTGCAGCCTTTGTGCAACAATCCTATCTAGAAAGGTCTCCACAGAACCAATTTCAAACTAAATTTTCCATGAGAGAGGCGCCTGGGTGGCTCAGTCGATTAAGTGTCTGCTTTCGGCTCAGGTCATGATCCCAGGGTCCTGGGATCGAGCCCCAAGTCGGGCTCCCTGCTCAGCGGGGAGTCTGCTTCTCCCTCTGCCTGTCTGCCTGCTCAGCCTGCCGCTCCCCCGACTTGTACGCTCTTTCTCTCTCTCTCTGACAAATAAATAAAATCTTTTAAAAAAATTTCCATGAGAGAAAAACAAATATTAAGGCTCTATCCAATTTTTTGTCAGGTGTTCCGAAGAACCTAACTGTTCTCAACGGTTTGATACACGTGTTCACGCCTTGAAGTCCATCCCATGACATCCAGGTCACTTTGCAACATTGGAATTTTCTCGAGTGGACGTTGAAACACCACCACAACTTCCTACTACTGACAGTGATAGCAGAAAGTGTAAGGTCTGTGTAGCTGATTCCACAGGGACCATACAAGCACCAGGATGATCCCCTGGAGGACAGAATCTCATTTGCCCACATCCAGTGTCCAATCTACATGGTATCATTGACGAGAGCCCGTTAATATTCGATAATGAGGAGGAGGGGGGGTTCTGCTGAGCAAAGTCACTGTCTCAGTTGAGGTGAGCTGCTCAAGAGACAGATGCTGACTGTCACCATGACGACCACGTTGACGTTCCCAGCCCCCTCCTCCCATCCCCGGCTCCACTGAGGCCGGGAGAGCAACGGTGCCAGGCACAGTTGTACCGAAGGACACATTTGGGATGGCTTCTGGAGGCCCTCTGGAAAGGCGTTGCTTTTCTTCTGTAAAAGACAGGTAAGACCGGCAATGCCCCTTGCCCTCCTTCCTCCCTTGACTGCGGGCCTGATTCCAGGAGGCGAACAACCACCTTTCCAAAGCCACTAGCACCCCAGTGCGTGAAGTCTCTCCAGCCGCCAGCCTCCTCTCGCCCAGGAGTAACAACGGCGAGCCGAGGACACTGGAAAGGCTTGGAACGTCATCAAGCCACAGAAGACGGGCTGTACCCATTACAGCTAACTGCTGGCCTTCTACCCTCAGCTGATCTAAAGGGAACGAGGTGTTAAAAAATGCTGCTGCGTCAGGCCTAAGGCCGAGAACCAGTTGGTGCCAATACCCTCATGTCCCAGGGACTGCTCAGTGGGGCCTGCGAAGAGCTGTGGGAGACTCTGTGACACCCACGCATGGACGGTGGCACGAAATCAGAGAGAGGATGTCTTCAGAGGACTTGTCGGGTGTGCCGCACTCTGCCTCCCCATCCCCCGCGCCCCACGAAGGAGAGCAGGGAGCATGGTGAGAAGGTCCTCAGGGGGCGACTCAGAGCTGACATGCATGCCTGGCGGTTTAGGGGACCCGACAACTCGTGTCTGCTACATGCCTGGGAAATCTTAATGACGACAACATTAAAGTCAGAACAAGGATGGGTGGCTGCGGGACTGGTGCAGGGCCCCTCGCCCCTGGTTTTCCCACAGACTAGATGCCATGAGAAAGAGCTGGCCCCAAGGGCTGCCGGGAGAAAGGACTGAGCGAAGATGCTGAGGCAGCAGCTAGGATGTCCTGGTCCCCTCAGAGGACCGTGGGGGAGCAATCCCCCAGCCTACGGGGAGTGACCAAGGAACCCCAAAGCCCCGCACAGGAGAAAATTCAGCTTCAAATGTTTGCCATGACCAAAGGAAGCAGTGGCCGATGACAGGGGTGCCCCCCACCCCACTTCACCCTGGAGGGGCTGACGTGGCCCAGCGAAAGGAAGGGAAGAAGGTGGACAGAAAATGTGGGGAAATCAAGTGCGAGGGTTAATTGTATCTGTCCCCTTGACTGTGCCACGGGGTGTCCAAGTATTTGGTCAAACATTATTTCTGGTTGGGTCTGTGAGAGTATTTCTGGATGAGATTAGCATTTGAGTCCGTGGACAGAGAGGAGCAGAAAGCCTGCCCCGGTGCGAGTGGGCCTCAGCCAATCCACTGAAAGCCTGAATAGAATGAAAGCCCGAGTGAGAAAGAATTCTCTCTCTGTCTGACCGTCCTCCGGCTGGGACATTGGTCTCTGCCTTTGGACTTAACTCAGAGCAGAACTGACACCCTTGGCCCTGCTGGGTCTCCTGCTTGCCCACTGCAAATCCTGGACTCCTCAGCCTCCATAATCCTTGGAGGCCAATTCATGACAGTAAATATATGTATTGGTCCTGTTTCTCTGGAGAACCCAGACTCCTACACGGAGGATATTTCGAGAAGGGCCTCTCCCCACTATCCCACCACAGCTTTTTCTGGCTTGGAGCAGCTGAGCTGGGTGGGAAGAAATTTAACTTCAGTCATTCTCTGTGGCACCAAGACCCCGTGGACTTGAAGCGACCAGCAAACATTTTGTTATCCAGCAACCACTAAAGGTTCCTGGGCTGCCAGACATTTTGCCAGGGGGTTTGAAGAGAAACCAGCCCCCCAGGGAGTGTCGAACAGGCTGGGGAGTGAAGGGGCTTTCACTCCTGTGCACCCACAAATCCTGTCTGTATCGCACCCTGGCTTTACACACACAGCACGTGATGTCTGCCACGGGTGTTTGTAGATGGAACCTGACTGTTTCCCACATCCCTTCCCCCAAACGCTAACCCCCTTTTATCCTCCTTGGAAATCTGTGCGGTTTCTAGAGCACAATACCATGCGAAATTTAGCCCTTTGGTGTATGAAATAGAAAAAGTAGCTTCAGGGAGCAAAGAATGACATGATTCCTTATAAAGATGCATGAAAAACAACACTTTCGAAGCCATACCATCTCCGATCCTGCATCTCCAGAGTGCTGCTGGAACGGGGAGGGCTGGCTCACATTGAGTTTCAGGCTGCCTCTCAGCGGGTCAGAGAGGAGCTGGGTCTTTGCAGCAGACAGTGTGTTGAAAACCATGAGACCAGGAATTCTTCCGAATTCCCAGGAATACTGCGGGGGTTTCCAAGCCCCAGTGGGAAGCACTGTCAGCCTGCGCCTGGAGGTGCAAGAGAGGGGATTGGGCAATTTCTGCCTCTTCGCTCCCGCTGCCCTCGTCTTGCTTGGTGTTCTCTCTTTCCAAGTTCTCTTGCTCCCGGTTCCAGAGCAGCCGAGATGCAGCCGGGATATTTATAGCGCTGGTACAGGCCTGGGCAGCTAGTGGGAGCGGATGTTTTCTGATAGGGGGAAAGGGAGCTATTTATACTGGGAGTTGAATGAAAATTAGTCAGAGGGGAGGCTGCAGCCATAGTTGAGGTCCCTGTCCTCCCAACACTGGGGAAAGGTCTGCAGATCCTTAGGTGAAAATATTTCTCACCCTCGCTGCCTAGACAGCTCACCGAGTGCCAGGCGCTGGGTGGGCACCGAGATGAATAAGACAAGGCTCTTCCCGCTGGTACATTAAGGAGGAGAGACATCATGGAAGCAACTCACAATGATCCGGTCCGTCCCTGCCAGCTGGGAGCACCACTGGAGGCCGGATGCCAGTGTGATGGCGGCTGCTGGGTTGGGGGGACTGTGGGGGTTGAGTGGGGAGAGTAGAAGGAGTGGTCAGGGAGAGCTATGAGGCCAGGGCCCACTAACCTGGCTTGGAAGGACAGGCAGGAAAGGTCCAGGGGAGAAGATGTGGAGGCAAGGGGATTGGAATCCGGGGTGTGGAGGGTTTGCAGCCTGCCTGATGCACTCCAGAAACATCCAGGAATTAGACGTGATCTGAGGGTAGGGGCGCTTCCTGAGGGACTTCAGAGGAGGGGCCGAACAGGCAAGCTGGGTCTGGGCTTTCGAGGGTCATCGTCCCTCCTCTGGAATGGACAGTTGTTCGGACTTCGCCTTCAGGCAGGCAATGCTTTTAAGGAGGGAAGCCGTCGTTACCCCGGGGAGCGGTAGAAACTGTGGATCTATGCTCAAGTCCTCCAGCATCTCCGGCGTCCTGGTCCTGCAGCAGCGCACCTGGCATACAGTTGGTGCTCCATAAATGCTCCTTGAAAGAGCAGATGCTCGGAGTTACATCCCTGTCTCCAGGTGGCGTGCAGACCATCCCTCACACGCGCCCAGGCAGACTGGCTACAAGCAGGTGACAGCAGAGGTCCCATCCCCGGGCTTCCTCCCCATCGTGCTTCTCCTGGCCTCTGCTTAGCCCACGGTCCAGCCCAGGCCCTTTCCCCCACTCTGACTCTCCCTGTTGCGTTGCCCCCACCTGAGCACCGGCTCACGAAGGCTGCAGCCTCTTTCCTTTGATTTGAAAACCAAGTAATAACGTTAACAAAAGACGTTTCTGTGTCTTCTCGCGGGAGTCTGGGGAGACGGAGCAAGTGTACCGATGGAAACAAAACAGATTATTAGCCTTTTCCTTCTTCTGAAACACCCTCGAGCCATTTCTGCCAACCTGGTTCTGCCCTTCACCCCACTTCTGGTCCTCTTCCCCTGCCTCTGGCCTCCTCGCCCCTCCTCCTCCCTCTCCCCAAATGCCCGTTCTCATATGATGCAGAGCGCTCATGGTGTTCGGGGGCTTGTGTTTCTTGGTCCCCTTTTCTCTTAACTCTAAGGGCCTCACTTTTCACCCCTTAGCTGGGTCTTTTCCTGAACAAAGATTGTTGTTGTTGTTGTTCTCTAATGAGAATGCTGGTTCCATGAGGTAGAAAGTCATCTTCCCACACAGCGCAGCGTACGGAGCCCTGTGTGGTATCGTGTATGTCCCGCACCGCTTGGGGCAAAATGTTGGAGGACAAAGATTCTTTGCTTGACCAAACTTTTCCAGGCTCTCGAAACTCCTCCGACCCCAGTCTGTGCCCTTCCTTGTAAGAGAACCCTGCTGAGTCAGTTCAGCGAGAACTCCCACCCTTGATGTCTGACGGGGCTCCTCACCCCCACCGCTCCCCAGGTGATGTCTGACCACTCTGGCCTGCCTTCAGCAAGAACCCTTTAGGTGGGTTGAGCCAGAACCCCCTTACCCCTGACATTTCTGCTCAGTGATTTCCCACCCCGGACCCCCATCCTGTACCTTGGCTGTAATTTCCTACTTGCCCCTGCTGTGCTCTTTCCCCCACCGCAAGACCCCACTGCCATGGTCCCTACACCTATCACCATGTCCCCCCCACCCTGAATAAAGTCTGCCTTCCCGTCTTCAACAAGTGTCTGAATAACGTGTTCTTTAATAGGAGAAAACCCTTCACCCAGAGCAATGCAACTTGGTGTTTAGTCTCTTGCTCAGTGGCTGGCCCCGCCATATATATGCAGACAGAGATGAAATATGTCTGTGTGGGCTGGGAGCAGACAGGACAGGAACAAAGCTCTTCCAGATCACCTTATATGGGACAAGTTAACCCTCCTGGGTGGAAGGTGAACGTGCCGGAGCTGGGCAAGGAGAAGCTCGTTGGGTAAGCCCTGGGATGAGGATGATGGCAGTGGGGAGGGCAAAATGAGGAAGGTGGAGAGAGAGGGAAAAGGAGAAAATGCGAGCTTTAGATGTTCTGAGTGGGAGGAGACAGAAGCCGAGAGGCACCCCAATCCAGGCTGAGATGGTTTTCTGGGCTGGGAACACGAAGAGCCTGGCAGCGCTGAGGCCGGGGCCGTGGACGCTGCTGTGGGCTGGCGGGCACGGGCCATACTCGGCAGAGAGCGTTTCCACCCGCAGCCACATCAGTCCACTGCCTTGAGCGGGTGTCGAACTTTCCGGGGAGCTTGTCTTTCTACAGAGATTGGGAACTTGCCGAAAAGTCCTGTCCTGACCCTCAGGTGTTTGATACAAATTCTTGGTTTCTTCTTGGCATACGTCAAAGACTTTCCATGTAATCCAGACTCCCCCCCCCCTGTGTATTTCTGTCCCACATCCGGTTGGCGTGGCCAGGAGTTAGTGGAAGAAGCTAGGAAACGAGAGAGGGGGACACTCCTGGGCTCAGCCACTCAGAGCAGCCTTCCACCCACCACCACTCCAAGGGTGACGAGGCCAGTTGGTGGCACCGAGGGAGATGCACGAGGACCTGTGTGCAGAGACATGCAAAAGGCCACCACTCAAGTGTCTGTGAAAAAGCAACATCAGGCCCACCAGAGGCACCCATGTCCCAAGGAGGAGGAGGGCCGGTGGGCGAGAGAAGCCCCAGGTCCGCAGGGCCTGCTGGGACCTGAGGACCGATCACAGACGAGCAGTGAAATGAGAGAAAAACAAGGGTAAAGGGGCGAGTGTTTCATAAAGCTAAATATATTCATTATAGACCATCTTCTGGGGCACCTGGGCAGCTCCCTCGGTTAAGCCTCTGGCTCTTGATTTTGGCTCAGGTCGTGATCTTGGGTTCTCCCGCTCCAGCTCTGGGCTCAGCGGGGAGTCTGCTTCTCTCCCTCCCCCTCTGCCCCTCCCTTCACAAGCTCTCTCTAAAATAAATAAATAAATCTTAAAAAAATAAAAATAATAAAGACCATCCTTTGGTCATTTAGTCTGAGATTAAGTAATTCTGTTGAAAGAGCTTTCACTTTTAAAAATGATTAGCATAAGGGCGCCAGGCTGGCTAATTCGATGGAAGATGTGACTCTTGATCTCCGGGTCATGACTTTGAGCCCCACATTGGGTATGGCGCCTACTTTTTAAAAAAATTATTAAAGAATAAAATATAAAAATGAAATAAATATAAAAATAAAAATAGGGGCGCCTGGGTGGCACAGCGGTTAAGCGCCTGCCTTCGGCTCAGGGCGTGATACCGGCGTTATGGGATCGCCCCACATCAGGCCAGGCTCCTCCGCTATGAGCCTGCTTCTTCCTCTCCCACTCCCCCTGCTTGTGTTCCCTCTCTCGCTGGCTGTCTCTATCTCTGTCGAATAAATAAATAAAATCTTTAAAAAAAAATAATAAAAAAAATAAAAATAAAAATAAAAGTGATCAGAATAGTATATGGCTGTTGTCCTTAAAGTTCTGATTTGGCAAAATGAGAAGCTGGAAACATTAAGTCCTTCCAATTAAAAAGGAAAAAAAATGACTGGCTCTAGGAAGCCATGAATTCGAGGGTTACCTGGAGCTTGAGTGTGCACCCCTCCATCACCCAGTTGCCAAAGACACCTGCTGAGCGAGCAGTCTGCAGGGAAGGCTCCGGAAGGAAGGCTTGGGCTGAGGAACAAGGAGTTTTTCTGACATCTTTCTGAAAATGAGCCCGAGCATCATTTTCTGTCTTTGTGTCCTGTCCCACCCCCCATATGACATCTCCATTGTGAAAACGCTGGAGGACAAGAAATTGCTCGAACCAGGCTGAGGGGCACGGCATGCACCAAGGCCAGTCTCATGCAGGGCAGTGGTGGCCAGGACACAGATCCCCAGGGAACTGAGAGCCACGCTGACCCTTAGAGGCCCACCCTAGGAGAGGCCTCAGGGCTCTGCCATGGAAGTATCTGGTCTGAGAGGCCTCCCGGGCATTCTGCCCGATGTCCCAGGCTCTCCGTACCGTCTGCAGTATGGAGTCTGGTGAGTCCAGGAGCCTGTCACTGGTGGGAACGTCCACAGTGGAAGAGGAGACGCAAGACTGGCCGCCTCGGGAAACTTGGCAACAACACAGACCCACGGACCACGACCATCGACTGCTCTCAGGCATGGCTGCGGGCACGGGCATAAAGTCCCGCATCTAGTGGCAGAGTAGGGGGGAGGGGCCCCCCAATGTACGTGCTTGTGACTGTTACACACACATGCTCTCCTACACCACTTTGGGCCCCACGCCTTGCTCACCTGGTAGGAGAGTTGAGATCCCTCTCCAACGGGGTGGTTTGACAACTCTCTCCATCTCAGGACCCCTGGCTGGTCTCCCCCAAATATTCTGAGTGCCTTCCCCTCCTGCAGTCCCGTGGACGGCGAGAGCTGTGTCAACAGAGACTATGTCCCCGGACAAACCTTCCTGGTAGTGGGGGTAGAGAAGCGTGGCCCAGCCCCCGCGTGGCCGAGACCTTCCACCGTGGTCTCCTTAGAACAACCAGCAGCCACAAAGGAAGAAAACCATCTTGGTGCAGTTTCTTGGTGTAGGAGCTGCACCCAGGACTAATTAGGGTCTGTTTAGACTCTTTCAGAGAAAGGCTTCATTTTGCCAGGTCCACTTTCTCAGGATCTCTTTACCACTAAAGATCCCAGAAGGGACTGATGCTATACTTGGAAAAGGGGGAAAGTACTTTTGAGTCATAAAATGGAACGAAAAGCAGAATGGAAACCAAGAAGGAAACTCCGTTTGCAGTCCACTGTTGCTATTTTATCAAAGAGCCCTTGTCAGGTAGGTCCGCTGTGTTTGCTCTCAGAAGATCATTAGGCTGTTCCATAGGAAACTTAATGCCTAGAAGTGCTTTACAAAGTGGTGCGATGCTGAGAATCTGGAAGGTGTGCCATCCCCTTTCCTGAGCCTTCCAAATCTGAAAGCCAGACCAGGATGGCGTTAAAGGAGGAGTGTGGCGCCCCCTGGCGAGAGCAGATGGGAGCACCCAGAGAGGGCTCCCACCTACAGAGGACTCATCTCCAGTTGCCTCACATCCCCCACCTTTGCGCAAACCCCAAGATCAAGAGCTTTACACAAAGCCCGTTGGAGTCTGCACCTTTGGGCAACGTGGAGCTCATGTGGCTCAATCTTGGAAGACCTAACTTAGATTATGGCCAAGTGGAAGGACGTGTGTATCCCAATGGGAGACTCACAGACCAGTAAAGGGCTGAGATCACAGATACCCAGACAGCCGCCGCGGGGGAGGGGGGGCTCAGGCCTTGTGGTCCCAGATGCTACCCACAGGTCCCATGACTCTCTCCTAGTCAACCGCCCCTGCTGCGGCCCAGGGTTTTCCTCCCAGGTAAGGACTGGGCAGACATCAGGAAGCCTTCATGTGGAACCAAGCATCTAGTTCCATCTGGGATAAACACACTTGTCAGATCTGATTCTAGACAGTCCCAGGGAAGAGTAAAACAAATGCCACGTGCTTGTAAAAGGGCGTGGTCTCGGAACAACCCAACCCCGGGACCCACCTCCTGGATCAAACGGAAAAGTCCACGAAAGGCCAAAGATGATTCTGTTCTTTCCAGACCTGGACTTGAAGCCTAGAGGGAATTACAGAGAGTGAGATCTGGACGGGCGCTGGTGCCACAACAATCTCTCCAGGCTCCGATTTACGTGCCTGTTGGTTCCAGGTCCCAAACTGAGATTCCACCCGGGGCCCGTGATTTGACTTTTGTAAACAACATCTGTCTCTGCGTTGCATTGATAAGGCGCCCTCTGGACCTGAACCCAGAGTCACCGGGGATCCCAAAGGAATTCCTTTCTCTGCCATTAAGTGTTACTTGGGTGTGGGTTCCTTCCAAGCATTCTGAAATTCCCTGGAAGGATCAGCCACAGCCGCCCTTGGGATTAGGTATGAAGGACTTATCTGCACCCTGACACCCAACTCCTGCAGAGGGTGGGAGCCTAGGCTCTTGGAAGGCCGAGCAGGGACCCTGAGGAAGCAGCCCAGAAGATCCCTTCATGACATCAGCCATCCCATTAGAGAAGATCTGAAGATTGTAAATACTCCAGGGCTTTCACATGCCAAATTTTAGATCGATTTTTTTTTCTGGAAGTACGAGCCCGCCAAAGATCAAACTTGAAAACACCCTCGCCCTTGCGCAGAGCTGGAAAGCCTCCTCAGACCCAGAGTCTTGGTGGTCGTGTTGGGAGGCAGTCTGCCCCCTCACAGGGCACGGGGCGGGGGGTTCTGTTCCCACTTCTCCGTCTTTATAATGCCTACAGCTCTCACCCCATCCACTTTTTTTCTTTTTCTTACCTTTGTGGCATATAATTTTTTTTTTTATTGAGATCTAATTCACATACCACTGTACGTCAGTTGTCTGCTGGGATACAGTTCACCCCTTTAAGGTATACAATGCAGTGATTTTTAGTATATTCCCTGTACATCCACGCCCACTGCCCCTTTTACAACATTTTCATTCCCCCCCCCAAAGAAACCCACACTCTGCAGTCATCATCCCCATTCCCTCCAGCCCTACGTAATCACTTATCTACTTTCTCTAGGAATTTGCCCTTCCAGACATCTCATATGAATGGAATCACACGCTATGTTCTTTTGTGTCTGGCTTCCGTCACTTGGCACAATGGCTTCAAGGCTCATCCACGTATGTATCTGTACTATATTTCTTTTCGTGTCTGAATAATTTTTCATTGCATGGATATACCACATTTTATTTATCCATTCACCAATTTCTGGCCCTTTCGGTCATTTTGACTTTTTGGCTATCATGCATAATGCTGCCATGAACACTCATGAACACGATCTTGTTTACACATGTTTTCATTTCACTTGGGTGGACACCAAGAAGTGGAATTGCTGGATCATGTGGAAACTCCACGTCTAACCTTTCCAGGAACCGCCAGACCGCTTTCCACCCCTATTCACTTTTCAGGAGTCCTAAGAATTGGTCAGTCATATTTTACAAAACAACAATGTCACTGGATCTTTCCAGAAAGACTCTATTAAAAAAAAAAAAAAAAGTCCTGGGGCTAAATCTCAATTTTAGCTGGGAAAGTTGGCCAGCCAACTTCCTTGGTTAGATGAAATTAATAATAGTTTTAAACTCCCCTTTTGTTTTAATCCTTGAAGAGAAGCCTTCTAATTGGAATGAGTGCTTACAGCTGTGTCCCTTAGAAAGAAGACAGCAGGGAGGATCACTCGATCAGGGTGACCCTGGGGATCACCCATCCGTTTGCTGACATTCATGAGGGGCCTGTCTCAGGTCGGGCCCGGGCCTGGGTACATGGGATCCACAGATGAACAAGGTAGAGGCTGGCTCTGCCTTTACGGGCTAAGTGCTAGCACGGGAGAGAGTCGCAGGGAACTGACAGAATGCTGAGCAGGTAACAGACGGACAGAGGGAAAATAACCAACATGGTAGGAGCGGCGGCTGCTTCACATACAGGATGGCTAGGGCGTCTGTCTCTGAGCTCAGCAGTGTAACAAGGTGCCACAAACTCAGCCATTTAAAACAACACCCATTTATTACATTGTTCTGTAGGTCAGGTGTCTGGCTGGACTCCACTGGGTTCTAGGCTCAGGGTCTCCCATGGCCAAAATCAAGGTGTTGGCAGGGCTGGGGTCTCATCGGGAAGCTCTTGGAAAGAATCCACATCCAGGCTCAATTTGTTTGTCCAGAGTACGGCTTGCCTGCCTTGGTCTGATCGGGCTGCTGTAACAAACCCCCAGAGACTGCGAGCTTCAACAACGAACGTTTACTTCCCTCCGCTCTGGAAGCTGGGAAGTCCAAGATCACGGCGGCCGCAAACTCGGTGTCTGGTGAGAACCCACTTCCTGGTTCACAGCCAGCTGTCTTCCCGCTGTGTCCTCACATGGCAGGAGGGGACAAGATTGCTCTCTGGGGTCTCTTATTAAGGCACTAACCCCACTCACGAGGCTCCACCCTTGTGACCTGATCACCTCCCAAAGGCCCCACCTCCCAACACCCCCACGGCGGGTCAGGTTTCAACAGGTGAGCACTGAGTCTCCTGCAAGAACTGAGGTCCCTGTCTACTTGCTGGCTGGCAGCAGGGGGCTGCCCTCAGCACCTGGGAGACACCCGCATTCCGCTCACGCAGCACCTCCACCTTCAGAGCAGCCATAGTCCGTCCAGTCCTCCCTACGCTTCCCTTCTCCAGACTTCTTCCACCCCAGCCTGAGAAGCACGCTGCCTTTGAGGACGCACGTCTTCCCATCTTAAAGTGAACTGTGTCCTACAATATGTCACCACCCCAGGAGTGATGCCTTATCATAGTCTCAGGTTCTGGGGTTGAGGACATGGGATGGGGGAAGGGCATTCTAGACTTCGGCCAAGCACAAATCAGACGCTGAGACCCAGAGGAGGAGGTGGCCAGTGGGGCCTGGAGTCTCCGGGACAGAGGAGGCAGCACCCTCCCCGCGGGGAGGAAGAAGCCTGGTCTGTGGGAGGCACCACAAGGCCGGCCGGGCTGCGGAAAAGCAGGTGATATGGAGCACTGCCCGAGGAGAGGGAGTGAGTGGGGGGCGCCCTCTCAGCCATCAGGTCCTCGAAGACAGAGGCAAACAGGATGGAAGTATATGGCCCAGGACACTTGGAGGAGACTGCCTTTTAGAATTAAACCCCTGAAATTGTTTAAAAATTAAAAAAACACCTTGATTAAGATACTATGTATAATTGATGTTCAATAAACAGCACATAAAGTATACAGTTTGATAACTTTTGACATCTGTATACACCCATGAAAACATGTCCACAGCCAAGATAATGAACAGATCCACCACTCCTGAAAGTTTCCTCACGCCCTTTTGTCATTTCCTCCCCCAGCCCCTGCTGCAACCCCGTCCCCCCACAGCCACTGCTCTGCTTCCCATCAGTAGGGATTCGTCTGCATTCCCTAGACTTTTATATAAATGCAATCAAACAGTACTGCTATGAGATGGATTGTGTCCCCCCAAAATTCGTATTTTGAAGCCCTAATCCCCAGCACCTCAGAATGTGACTGTGTTTGGAGATGGGGGCCTTTAAAGAGGTGATTAAGTTAAAATGAGGTCGTTAGGTTCAGCCCTCATCCAATCTGACGGCTCTCCTAGTAAGAAGAGGAGGTTAGGGGGCGCCTGGCCGGCTCAGTCAGTAGAGCACGTGACTCTTAATCTCCGGGTTGTGAATTCAAGCTCCAGGTTGGGCACGGAGCCTACTTAATAAAATAAAAGAAATTAAAAAAAAAAAAAAGAGGGGGAGGTTGGGACAAACACAGAGGGAAGAGACCATGTGAAGACACCAGAAGAAAACCCATCTACAAGCCAAGGATGGAAACCTCTAGAAGAGACAAGACCTGCCAATGTCTCCACCCCAGACTCCCAGCCTTCAGAACTGTGAGAACTGTGAGAACGTAAATTTCCGTGGTTAAGCCCCCAGCCTGTGCTCCCTTGTTACGCAGCCCCAGCTGGCAGGTACAAGTCCGGGCTTTTTTTTTTTTTTTTTTTTGGTATGACTTCTTCCATTCAGCATCATTATTTTGAAATGCGACTACGTTTTCACCTGTTTTGTTCCATGAAACCCCATCCAATGGCTACACCACCACGTATTATCCATTCACCTGCTACAAGCAGTCAAGGTGTTTTCAGTTTTTTGCTTCTTATAAATAATGCTGCTGCGGACATCGGTTTACAAGTCTTCGTATGACATACATTTCCGCTTCTGTTGGGTAAATACTTAGAAGTAGAATGGCTGGGTCATATGGCAGTTTAGGTGGAACTCTTTTTAAAAGCACCAAACCGTGTTTCCCAGAGGGGTTGAGCTACTTTGCACTCCCATCAGCAGTATAGGAGTTCCAGTAGCTCCACGTCTTTATCAGCACCTGGTGTGGTCAGTTTTGATTTTTTTTTAATAATTTTTTTTTTTTTTAGTAAGCTCCACACCTAGCGTGGAGCCCAAAACAGGGCTTGAACTCATGACCCTGAGATCAAGACCTGAGCTGAGATTAAGAGTTGGATGCTTGACCAACTGAGCCACTCAGGCACCCAGTCTTTTTAATTTTAGCCATTCTAACAGATGTACAGTAATATCTCATTGTGGTTTTTAATTTGCATTCCCCTAGTGACTAATGATTTTAGCATTGTTATATATGCTTACTGGCCATCCAACAAGGAAAACATAAGCTTATTAAACAAAACAAGCATTTTTTGGGTACAGATATTTTATCCACTGTTAAGTGGGTTGTTGTTTTATTAACTTTTGAGAGTTCTTTATGTATTTGAATACAAGTCTTTGTCAGATATATGATTTTTTTAAAAGGATTTTATTTATTTACTTGGGAGAGAGAGAGAGCAAGCAAGAGAGCATGAGCAAGGTGAGGGGCAGAGGGAGAGGGAGAAGCAAACTGCCTACTGACCAGCGAGCTCTATGCAGGTTTCGATCTCAGGACCCTGGGATCATGACCTGAGCCGAAGGCAGATGCTTAGCCAACCGAGCCACCCAGGCGCCCCCAGATATATGATTTGTAAGCATTTTCTACCAGTCTGTGGTTTGTCTTCAGGCTCGTAAGAGTATCTTTCAAAATAACAGAAGTTTTTCTCATTTGGATTAAGTCCAGTCTATCCATTTGTTCTTTTACGGATTGTGCTTTCAGTGCGGTATCTAAGAAATCCCTACCTAACCCAAGGTGACAAGATTTTCTTCTGTGTTTTCTTCTAGAAGTTTTACAGTTTTAAGTTTTACATTTAAGTCTGTTTTGGATTAGTACTTTTATAAGACACGAGGTATGGCTCAATGTACTTTTTTTTCTTTTTTTGCAGAACATTTGTTAAACGAGTATCCCTTTTCCATACAACGGTCTTTGAACTTTTGTCAAAAATCTATTGTCCATATTTGTGTGGGTCTATTTTATGGGCTCTCTATTCTCCTCCATTGATCTATTTGTTTGTCTTTCCGCCAGTTCTCCCTTCTCCGGGTTACTGTATCTTTACGAGCCTTGGAATCAGGTGGTATGAGACCTCCTCCTTTGCTCTTCCTTTTCAAAGTTGTTTTGGCCATTCTATGTGCATCACATTTCCATTTGAATTTTAGGATCGGTTTGTCAGTTTCTACCCAAAAAGCCTGCTGAAAGTCTCCCTGGGATTGCACAAAATCCACAGATCAGCATGACAGGAATCAACACCTGAACAGTATATATTTTTTAAAGATTTACTTATTGGTTTGTTTGTTTATTTATTTTTAGAGAGAGAGAGCACACTCAGGTGCATGAGTGGGGAAGAGGGGCAGAGGGAGAAGGAGAGAGAGAATTTCAAGCAGGTCCCACGCCCAGCATGGATCTCACAACTGTGAGACCAGGACCTGAGCCTAAATCAAGAGTCAGATGCCCAACCGACCGAGCCACCCAGGCGCCCTGGACAGTGTATTTTTTTTAATGGAGAGAAAATTCCCTACCACAACCTTCACCATTTTAAAGTGAGCTATTCAGTGGAGTCTCGTACATTCACAAGGCTGTGTAACCATCACCATGATCGCATCCCAGAACGTTTTCATCAACCCAAAAAGAAACCCCATCCCCATTAACCGTTATTCCCCACCCCCCATTCTCCTAGGCCCTGGTAACCACTCATCTACTTTCTGTCTCAGTGAATTTGCCTGGTCTGGATCCTCCGTGTGAAAGGAATCCTACAACACGTGACCCTCTGTGTCTGGCTTCTTTCGTTTTGCATAATATGGTCAAGACTCATCCAGGTCGCTACCCAGCTTAACAATATTGCGCCCGCAGCGCCTACACCAATGGGGAGGTTCGCGATCCTGGGACCCTGCAGAAACGGCTTTTTAGGATTAAATCCCTGAAATCAGCTTTTGAAACCTATATGTTTGCTTCTTCTTTCTCAAAGTAAGCCATGTGATTTATTTCCAGTTAACTGAAGGGATGGCTGGCTGGACTTCATGAAGTACTGAACTTTAGAACTGACAGGAAACAGAAAATGTGTAGTCAAGAGGTTGCAAACCAGTTGCCCAGAAGCCAAGCTGGCAGCCCGCCATGTTTGTGCGGCCTGTGCAGGATGTCATTAATACGTGAGCCAACACTTCAGAATCTGGGCGCTTTCACAAAAAAATTCTTAAACTCTTAGACGTCTGGTAGACCAGGGCCTACATTCTGCCGGGGTGGGAGGTGGCTGGGGAGGGGCGGAGCCTCCTCTCGGGTCTCCTAGGACCCCACCACCCCCATAGGAATCCATGACCTCACACCTGACCCCTTCGCCGTCAGCGTACCTGCCCTGCCTGTAGATGGGTGAATTTGCAGCTCCCCACACAGGTCCACCTCTCCCTTTTACAGGTGAGCCCTGGGGGGGGGGGGGACCTGACTTTCCCCGGGGGACAAACCAAGAGTTAGGGGCAAACCATAAACACTGACATTGAATTCTGTACTTTTGCCTGCCCCGTAGATGTCCCCTCCCACCAGGGTGACCAGCTCATTCTGGTTTGCTTGGGAATTCTCTTAGTTTTAGAACACAACGTTCTGTAGTCCAGAAGCCCTCTCAAGGATCATTGGCCACCCTCCCTCTCACTCCCTACCCTCTTTCCCCCACCAAAAAAATGAAATAAAATAAGTTGAAAATTTTCTAAAGCGCTGGGCCAGACACTGTCATCATCAGGACCACTGTCCCTGCTCCCTCTCCAAGCGATACGCGGGGTCGCTGTGGCAGTGGCTGGGTGGGATCCCCATCCCCGGCCTCCTGGGGCCCACGCGGAGGAGCCTGGCATAAGGCGGACGCGGTGAGCTGGCACCCGCTGCCAGAGAGCACTGCGTGCCCCTGTTTGCGATTAGGGGGCTGACTGCACTCGGAACGAGCAAGCCCATGATGAAAGCTGGGAAAAGAACATTGTTACAGACTTTTCATAGTTTCCCAAGTAAATATTACACTCACTGCTGCTTGAATTACTAATGCCTTGGAAACGGAGGCCAAAATCTGTTCCCAAACAGACTCCTCTTTTTTTTCTCTGTCACCTAGGCACTCGGCATTGTTGTCGAATTGTTTTCCTGGGCTCACTCACGGCTCAGAACATTCCCTCAGAGTGACCTCTTGGCACCTCGCGAGCCCGGATCATTTCCCAGCGCCTCCGCATTAGCTCCTGATCCAGCAGGCGGCCTGCCGCGGGGCAGGTGACCCCCACGTCCTGTGATGTGGCCACAGAAAGGGGAGCCGTGGAATGGCAGCCCCAGCTCCACTGCAAGGAGACAGGGCTTCGAACAGGCAGCTGCGGCCCGAGGCAAGGACCCTGCCCCGCGCGGCCCCTCCCGGCTCCCCCCCTCCCCCGCCCCGTGGCATTCAACTTCTTCCTCGGCCGCCTAGAGACCCAAGGGCCCTTGGGTCTTCACTGTCTTTATTACTGCTTATAAAAAGCTAGTAAACAGATGGTTTGGTTTAGAGAAGTATGCAGCCAGGGTTATTAAACAGAAAGAAAGCTGAGGAATGAGGGAGGAAAGGGAAAGCAAGCAGGCTTGTACACGCAGGGACACTGACAGCTCGTAAATCCCAACACCGCCCGTTCTGCCCGCATCTCTGGTTGGGGTTACCCTGTCCTCACCAAGCCCGGAAGAAGCCCCAGTTAGACCAACCTCATGTAGAAAACGCGCTCTACCCTCCTCGGCATCCCCCTTCCCGTGTGTTGTCCCGCACATACTCGTGACCTTGGGATCAGATGAGTCCATGCCACTTGGGACCGGAGGGCGCATAGGTGCGCGACCCTCCGGGGAAGCTGGTCACACTGTAGATGGCCATGGGAGAGGTGACCAGGCTGTAAGGGGGAGAGGCTGAGCAACCTCAGACCCCTGCCGGGAGTAAGAGGCTCAAGACCACAGATCTCTTGCGGGGACAGAGGGCACTGGGGACGGGGGGGCTCGGTTATGTGCCTGTGGTCACCCCCCGCTAGAATCAAGCCGCCAGCCCGCCTGAGTCCTGAGAGCCTTCCCGAGAGGACAAGCCAGAACGTGTGGGCTCAGGACTGGACTGCGGGGTGGGGGCCCAAGCACCGGGGAGGTAAATGGTGCCTCGTCCAGGCTCTAGGGACACCCTTGTGACACGGCGGTGCCAGGATTCACTGGAGCATGAGGGTGGGGGCCAAGAGAGAATAAAGGATCGGGGTGCGGCCCCGCCTGCTTGTCAGCTGGGTCACACGCCAACCCAGCTGCGGAGGGACCTCGTCCCTCATCCGAGAGGGGAAAGCCAGGAAGGGCAGAGGGAAGTGAAACGTCACTCCTCAGCGTCCACCAGCAACCCAGGAGAGCGTGGCCTGAGTGCTTGGGTCGCACACAAGGGTCCCCAGACGGGTGGGCAGAGGTTTCCACATCTTCCTCTTCAGCTAAAGCAACATACACAGAAACAGGACGAAGATGGGGCCGCAGAGGAGAGGAGGAAGGGCCCCGGGCGGGGGGCGGATCGCAGAGACGGGACAAGGTCAGCTGAGGGCGGGCAGAGGGATCTCAAGGAGGTGTTGCTCCCCGGGGGGCCGCTGACCTGTGGGGGTCAGCGGACGGCTGGTCATCAAGAGTATAACAAAAGAGGGATAGCAATCGAGAGCAAACACCGAGAAACATCTATGTGCCTTTTTCCCCTTGTTAGGTTTGTCCTGTTATAGTTTGTGAAATGCAGTTTTGTTGGCTCCGATAATAAAAAAGAAACAAGGGTTTGCATCTTGCGTGGTTCTTGTTTCTCCTGTTTCATCTTCCTGAGTATGCCGAGGTTAGTACAGTTCACAAAGGCCGCAGTCCGCGATCAGCTGGAAACGTTGAAAGCTGCTGGTCCTTCTGTGCACGTAGCTGGAGACTCCCTGACACCAGGGATATGAAGCAGCAAGAACTGTCCCCCCCCCCGCGGGGCCCAAGGCNGGGGGGGGGGGGGGGGGGGCATGGGACCGCTGACCAGGCAGCCAGGAGCCCAGCCCCTCCCCCCAAAGCCACAGGGACACACAGGTGCGGCAGCTGCTAGAGCCCCTACCCTGCACTGCCCAGGCACACACACAGGGGCCATCGGAGCCTGCCCTGCAGGGGAGAGCTTCAGGCCCTGCAATGATGCGGGTGCCCCAGGCTCCCGCTAGAAGAAGTGAGAACTTTGAGTGGGGACTGGGTTCCGGAGACCCCACTGGTCGGGCTCGATATGACTCTGCTGTTCCCCTCCTTTCTCCTTCCCTGAACATCAGGTGGAAACCCGAGTTACATGGGGCACAAGGGAAAAGGGTGCTGTGCCTTTCTTTTTTAAAATCAAGACTGCCCCCCATCCCCCTTCTATATATGCTTCCCACTTCCTGTCTTGACACCCACTGGCCTGTGGGTCAGGGAAGGTGCCTTCTCTTCATTCTCTCCTCCCCCGAGCTGGTGGTGAGAAGGGGGCCACTCACATCTCTCAGTAACTAAAAACGCTTCTGGTTTCAATCCAGGAGAGAACATAGCATATGAGTCCATTTATACAAAGTACGACAACAGGCAAAACTAAGCTATGCTGTGAGCAGCTAGCATAATGGTTACCCTGGGGATATAGTAATGAGGAGCGGGGACCAGGGGGCCTTGGGGGGGGGGGACTGCTCACGTGCCATTGCTTAGTCTGGGTGCCAGTGAAAGAGCGCTTCAGTCTGTGACCCAAAAATTGTCCACTTATGGTTTGTACACTTTCTTCATGTATATTAAATGTCAATAAAATGTTTGAAAAGCCTGTTGGCTCCAACCGTAACAACAAAAGTAAAATAAAATACGAGGACAGAGGTCTTCCTCGACTTTGTTCCACTTGCGCGAAAGGCACAGAGCCGTAGGACCACGGGAAAGAACAATTACCCTGGAAGAGAGGCTGGGATCTGTTTTTTGGGTCACTGTTTTCCCAGGTGGTTGGGAGGTGGGGGGCATGGTTGACTCATTTTCCTTGCTCCTCCTCGCGCTCCGTCCCCACCATGTGGGGCTGGATGGGGACCAAGGGCTGGAGGGTGGGAGCTGTTGCTTTGGTAATGCTTAAATATTGGCCTCAAGTTATGATGGTAAAATAAATAAGCAGGAGCCTTGGGGAGCTCAAAGTGGCCCAGCCTGTTGTTCCAGATCCCTGGTCAAAGCCCATGCACCAAACTGGATCAGCTTGCTCAAGTCTATAGCTCTCTCCAGCGAGGACGGAACATAGGTTAGGGGCTGCGTGTGCTCCAGATGCTAGGGACCCAGCCTCCATGTTAGATGTCCTGTCCCGATAGACTCTCCTAAAATTCCTGCTCACGGTGGTCTGGCAGTACAGTGGCCAAGAACCCAAATCCAAGGCCTGGGGAAGACTTTCTCCATCTTGGAAGGTGGGGTGCGCACAGAGGGAGTTCGTAGAGCTAACATCACTGCCGTTAGTAGCCGTGCTTGCTTTCAGAAGGCGAGGGCAAAGAAAACCGAGTTGTTTCTATAGGGTACATCCAGGCACCGGGAGCGGGGTAGTCAAGATTGACAAGAGCGGCCAGGCAGATGAGGACGCCGGTCCAGGAAGTAGAACAGAGCTTTGCCCAAGATAAATCCTCAATGCCAATCCTTGCTCTCATCGCGGAGGTCTCTGATTGGGAGGTGGCTAGCAAGTCTTTGGCTCCTCTGGGCCTCAGTTTCCCCGTTTTTGTAGATGGAGGCAGGAGAGAATGGGACGCCAGCCCCGGGAACACATCCCTTCGATGCTCATCCTGCAGGCTGTCCCAAGGCAGCTGGGAGAGACATGCAGCGCGTAATCCAGGGTTTACAATCCGGCTGCCCTCGGGGAAGTGGAAACTGTTCGCCTTGCCCATTCCAAACGCACCCAAATAATAACCCTCCACCGAAGTCTTGGCTCAGAAGGTCTGCTTGTCCTGCTGTGTGTGCAAGGGAGGAGAGAGCGTACACAACTGGGCAGGGGTGGGGTGGGGACAGCTCCCTCTGGGCAACGTTGAGCGTTGGGCGGTGCTGGGAGGAGCCCCGAGTGTGGGACGACCAGCATGAGGTCACCGCTATCCTCCCCCTGGGGTGCGATGTGTCAGCAGGCCGCAATTGGCCTGCAAGCCATGATTCATGGCGGTGAGCATTCCTCCCGTGGACCTCAGCCCTCAGCCTGCAGCTGCCCTTCCCAGCGGCCTCCTTGTTTTCTCTCCCTCTGGCTCCGCCCTCCTAGGGCTCCAGCCTCAGGCAGAAGGCAGGGTGTGGGGCAACACAGTGCACCCCCCCGGGAATGCTGGTGATGCTCCTTCCAACATGCCGACCCTCTGCAGGGCCACAGAGCGCACAGTGATGACCGTGGACGTTCACTGAACACCTACTGTGCCCTGTGTGCAGACGCTCTCAGGGGCGACTGGCCTTGGAGCGGGTGGTTTGATTTGCAGGGCTGCCCGTGACAAATGACCGCAAACTGGGTGCTTAAAACAACACAAATTAGTGCCCTCTGTTCAGAAGGCCACAAGTCAGAAACCCAAGTGTCAGCGGGCCCACGTTCCCTCCAAAGGCTCTACGGGAGAATTCTTCCCAGCCTCCTCCAACTCCCGGTCACCCCAGGGATTCCTTGGCCTTTGGCCACACCATCCACCCTCCGCTTTGTCTTCAAATGGCCTTCTCCCCTCTGTGCATGACTCTCTGTGTGTCCCCTCCCCTTCTTATAAGGACACCAGTCATCTGATTTAGAGTCTACCCTAAATCCAGGGTGATGTCACGAGATCTTTAATCACGAAGACCCTATTTCTAAATAAGGTCACGTTCTGAGGGTCCAGGTGGACGTGAATTTGGGGATCTCCTTTTTACAGATGAGCAAAAGGTACCAACAGAGTGAAGGGGTTTTTCTTGAGTCCTTCCGCTGGTCAATGGCAGAGTCAGGATGCAAACCTATTCCACATGGTCCCACGACCCCCTGTCCTATCTGTGCCAGAACCCAACATCTGCCAGAATGCCCACCCCACACATCAGAGTAGGAGGGGGACCAGGTGAGAAATCTCAGCTTTTGTGAGCAAAGCATGGTCCCATATCCAATCATTCTCCAGCTTCAGCTGTGGACGAATCCCCAAAAGGAGTTTCTAAAATCACTCACCAGTGCTGACCCAGTTGGCTGGTGGGGAGGGGCGAGCCACAATCAGCACCGGAAGCAAGGCCCTGGACCCCATGTGACTCGGCACAGGCAAGTGGAGACGGGTCCAAGACCATGTCCTGAGAATCCCTGAAACATCCATTGAGACCAGACCCCGGACTGGAGATCAGCCCATCTCCAGCTCAAGGTAAGAGCAGAGAGTACAGCTCAGCCAAAGGGACCGGTCCCCTTGTCCGTGCCAGACGAGCCCAGGGCCAGGCCTGTGAGGACCAGAAGTCCTCTTCTGCTAAGCAACTCAAGGGGAGGTTTGGATTCAAACCCATTGCTGAAGGAGCCAATGCAGGCTCATTCTGGGAGAGCCCCGAGGCAGCTCTGGGCTTTGCCCAAACCCCAGCATGGAGGATTTGGAAAGGCCCACAGAGTGAGCCAAAACCCTCTTTCCCCTTTACAATCCAGCGCAAATAGCTCTTCCCCAGGACTAGCCCTCTCTCATACTGGCATCACACGTGCACCCTCAGTGCCAAGCGATGATGGAGACCCAGCACTCCATCTTCCTGCCAATGGGGGCCCCAGCCTCGCCCCCTGCGATGCACAGCTCCCTCCCGCTGCCCAGAACCGTGAAGAAAACAGGTACAGCTGGTGAACAAGACGTCCTTGGCACCTCACTGGAGCTTGCTTGACCAGGTCTCATGAAAGTGTATGAGCTCAGCTTCTGGACCAGCCACCCAGTTCCCACGGCCCCTGCGGTGGGCAGTGGCCCTGCGGGCGACCACGCCTAGAATTGCCCCTGGCTTACGATCAACGGCAGTCCCCAAACCTTCTGAGGTTGGAGAAGGGAGAAAGCAGGAAGAAACGGGGTCTCCCGGCCAGCAGGCCCTGCAGAATGAGGGAGAATCCCAGGATGCCTGGGGGTGGACACCTGCTGTGTTTGGGTTTTTTTTTATTAAGGTGAGATTCACTTAGCATAGAATTAACCAGTGTAAAGTGAACGGTTCAGTGGTGTTTAGCAGACGGCTTATTCACAGTGAGTGACCACTGCCTCTATCTACCTGCCAAACATTGGATACCCCTCAAAGGAAACCCCCTGCTTCTTCCTGCCTTCTTCCCTGCCCCTGGCATCCACCAATCTTCATCCTGTCTCTGCGGACTCACCTCTTCTGAACACTTCCTATAAATGGAACCATACCGTAGGGAATGGACACCTGTCGTTTTCCCCTGCCCGGCACCCCAATTCCCCTCTCCTGATCAGAGCACCTGCGTTTTACTTTAGGCAAGTCATCCCACCCCACTCCCCTCAATCTATGGGACTGCCTGCTCCACCCCTTGCAGGTGGCAAGCGACCCAAGCTTTGCAAACTGGACACCGTGATTGGTTCAGGAGTGGTCTCACGACTCAATCCCAGCCGATGAGAGCAGCTGCGGGACGCCCACTGGGGCAGGTGTCCTGCTGTGTGGCTTGCTCAGTGGGCAGGATGGGAGACTGGAATTGCTGGCGTCCACCTTTGCCACTATGCAGGCAATGCCCACCTGAGAATGGAGCCCACACAGGAAAGCAGAGACAAAGGCGGAGTTCCTGCCAACATGGTCTGAGCCCCTGGATCCAGCTCTTCCTGGAGGCAGAGCTGTCCTGGGACATGGCACTTCTAAAGCTGAGAACCACTGTCTGTGCTCAAGGTACAGTTGAAACTGGGCTTCCGTGACACCCCAACTGAGAGAAACCTCAACGATACACGTGACAGAGGCGAGTCCATTTCACTGTCCTGTTTGCGTCTCCCCATCCCTCGTGGAATAAGACACAGCTCCTTAGTAGGGAGCATGCGGCCGTCCGGATCGGACCCTTCCCTCCTTCCCCCTTCATCCTTGCACAGTCCAGCTCTCACTTAATATGCCAGCCACACCACACACACACACACACACAGACACACACACACACAGACACACACACACACACAGAGAATGCTTTTTCCTGCCTTTGCGTCCCTGCTCTTCCTGTCTCCTCTGCCCAGAATGCTCTCATCACCCCCAGCCCGACCCTCGAGTGCTTACTCATCCTTTATCACTTGGTTCAGGCATGACCTCTTCCAGAAAGCCTCCCCTGACTAAGCGCCCCACCTCNTGGGGGCCCCAGCCTCGCCCCCTGCGATGCACAGCTCCCTCCCGCTGCCCAGAACCGTGAAGAAAACAGGTACAGCTGGTGAACAAGACGTCCTTGGCACCTCACTGGAGCTTGCTTGACCAGGTCTCATGAAAGTGTATGAGCTCAGCTTCTGGACCAGCCACCCAGTTCCCACGGCCCCTGCGGTGGGCAGTGGCCCTGCGGGCGACCACGCCTAGAATTGCCCCTGGCTTACGATCAACGGCAGTCCCCAAACCTTCTGAGGTTGGAGAAGGGAGAAAGCAGGAAGAAACGGGGTCTCCCGGCCAGCAGGCCCTGCAGAATGAGGGAGAATCCCAGGATGCCTGGGGGTGGACACCTGCTGTGTTTGGGGTTTTTTTTTATTAAGGTGAGACTCACTTAGCATAGAATTAACCAGTGTAAAGTGAACGGTTCAGTGGTGTTTAGCAGACGGCTTATTCACAGTGAGTGACCACTGCCTCTATCTACCTGCCAAACATTGGATACCCCTCAAAGGAAACCCCCTGCTTCTTCCTGCCTTCTTCCCTGCCCCTGGCATCCACCAATCTTCATCCTGTCTCTGCGGACTCACCTCTTCTGAACACTTCCTATAAATGGAACCATACCGTAGGGAATGGACACCTGTCGTTTTCCCCTGCCCGGCACCCCAATTCCCCTCTCCTGATCAGAGCACCTGCGTTTTACTTTAGGCAAGTCATCCCACCCCACTCCCCTCAATCTATGGGACTGCCTGCTCCACCCCTTGCAGGTGGCAAGCGACCCAAGCTTTGCAAATTGGACACCGTGATTGGTTCAGGAGTGGTCTCACGACTCAATCCCAGCCGATGAGAGCAGCTGCGGGACGCCCACTGGGGCAGGTGTCCTGCTGTGTGGCTTGCTCAGTGGGCAGGATGGGAGACTGGAATTGCTGGCGTCCACCTTTGCCACTATGCAGGCAATGCCCACCTGAGAATGGAGCCCACACAGGAAAGCAGAGACAAAGGCGGAGTTCCTGCCAACATGGTCTGAGCCCCTGGATCCAGCTCTTCCTGAAGGCAGAGCTGTCCTGGGACATGGCACTTCTAAAGCTGAGAACCACTGTCTGTGCTCAAGGTACAGTTGAAACTGGGCTTCCGTGACACCCCAACTGAGAGAAACCTCAACGATACACGTGACAGAGGCGAGTCCATTTCACTGTCCTGTCTTTGCGTCTCCCCATCCCTCGTGGAATAAGACACAGCTCCTTAGTAGGGAGCATGCGGCCGTCCGGATCGGACCCTTCCCTCCTTCCCCCTTCATCCTTGCACAGTCCAGCTCTCACTTAATATGCCAGCCACACCACACACACACACACACACAGACACAGACACACACACACACACAGACACACACACACACAGACACACACACACACACACAGAATGCTTTTTCCTGCCTTTGCGTCCCTGCTCTTCCTGTCTCCTCTGCCCAGAATGCTCTCATCACCCCCAGCCCGACCCTCGAGTGCTTACTCATCCTTTATCACTTGGTTCAGGCATGACCTCTTCCAGAAAGCCTCCCCTGACTAAGCGCCCCACCTCTCCTCCCGCGTCCCGAGCTCCCCACAGGCCCGTGTGTGGCTCAGCCACAGCCCCGCACTGTGAGTTGTTTTTAATGACCTGTCCCTGCTTCCTCCTGCCCCCCAACACGGCCAAAGGGGGTTCCTTCAAAGCCGCATCTGTGCCTGGCTCGCAGCTACCCAGCACAAGCCTCAGGCCATAGCAAGGCCTCTGTACAGGAATGCTTGGAGAGAGAGTTGATTTCCCAAGTTTCTCCCAAAGATCGTTTACATTTACACCGGCAGCCCTCACCCAGGCATGCGTCAGCTCCACTCTGTCCTGCTCTCGAGTGCAATTTCTAATATTTCAGCAACGGTCTTTTTGCCTTGGCTGCGACTGGACTCTGGGGCTATGCCCTCGCGGAACCCTCCCGCACAGGGATGAGGCGAGATGGGCGTGCTCGCCAGCGGTGGCTCACAGGGAGGCCTCTGGCACCCACTGTTGCCGGTGGGGCATACAGACGTCCCCCCCCCAGCCCAGATGATCCCGATCAGGCCTGTAGGCACCACCCAAAGTCTGTCTAATGCTTCTGATGNTCGCCAGCGGTGGCTCACAGGGAGGCCTCTGGCACCCACTGTTGCCGGTGGGGCATACAGACGTCCCCCCCCAGCCCAGATGATCCCAATCAGGCCTGTAGGCACCACCCAAAGTCTGTCTAATGCTTCTGATAGTGGCCACATCCGTGTTTTTGAATACGAGACCCCGAAGCCTGTCAGGGGAAGTCACCCATCATCTGCCCCCCTTCCTCACCGGGTGGTTCTGATTTGCAGACCGGCCAAGGCAGTGACGTCAGGCCCCCGCCCGCCTCTTGCCAGCTGGCTCCGCGAGCTTTGATTCAGTGTCTGGGCCTCCATGAGTGGAGAGGAGCTCGGAAGGTGGGACCAGGAGCCTCCCCAGCACACTCTCTATTCCTGAGGCTCCCAGAAGGGACCATCCCCTCTGGATGCCAATGAGGGTGTGAACAGCTGGGGTGGGGCCGAGCTGCATGATTCAGGGCTGCTTTGGGAACCAGCCGTCCAGAGAGCACCCGAGCCAGAGGGTGAAGATTCATAGATGCCTTGACCCGAGCTGTAGGCGAGATGAGTTACGGCTCCCGGGACGATCTCCTTCCTCTGCCAGTCCCTCCATTTACTTTTCAGGGAGCAGCAGTCGTCTCTCTGCACACTTCCTGCCTCCAGGAGCTGCTGGGCTTCGG